>NW_012028382.1:890033-983203 GCF_000956235.1 Wasmannia auropunctata | reverse complement strand
TATGCATATACATACATACATATATACGTATTCGAATTTCGAATGACATTTCTGAACGCAACCTCTGATGGTAATTGACAATAATCGACAGAGTAATCGATATTGATCGACGGTAAAAAGAAATGTATATAGTAGTGCATCTCGCGACTCTCGCATCAAATATGTAGAAATATATTAATAAAAAGAAAAATATATCAATATAGAGAAATATTTATTACATATACTACATGCTGATGGTACACATTAAAAATGCAGCGTTACTCAAAAAACTCTGCAGTTACTCAATGTATGCACATACATATACGATCGTGGCGATCTTGCAACTCATTATCAGCTACTGTGCGTCAGGACTGTCAGGTGTCCGGTTGAGTCGCCTGAGATGCCATGCCATTGTCATCAGAGTGAGAGATTATCAAGTAAGATTGCAAAATATCTCGCAACTCTCGCAAGCAAAGTGTGCACAATCCAAGTAGCAAAAATATCAAAGAGAAAATTATTAAGAAAATTATGCACGGAATAAAGGAACAAAGCAACAAGGTTATGCTGATTTGACATAATGACATCGATGATTTGAGGTTATGACGCAATATATGAATTAAAATCATTAAAATACGGTAGAGAATGTTATCGAGGAACCGAATAAATCGCTCGTCCAGTGACGAAAGTAGGCGTGAGGATGACAGGTGTTACAGAAAAAAGCATCGTGATGATTGCAAAAGGGAAAAACGCATCTCCTCAGGATCTGCGCGAAACAATGGAAAACAGGAAATACACAAGCAGATTTCCGATCACACGAGTAATTCTCTCGTGCGAAACTCATTCTTGGAAAATCGTCACGAAGATAGCAACGAGGACAACTCGTATTTCAGTAAATGTAAGCAGGAATTGATCAAGATTTTCACGGCAAATCCGAATGTTGTCCATGACGTCGCGGACTTTTGGAAATTTGTCGAGAAATACGAGTCCATTAAGAAACAATTGGGCGATAGTGATGAATCTACAGTTGATTCTGCTCTAAATTCCATTGGGCTACCGGAAAAGTATCACAAGTCCCATTGTCTAAATTTGAATCTTAATTTGTCTTATGGAGAATTGTTTGCCAGAGTCCCAGAGATCAAACCGTTGACCGCATCGCGACTGCTCAAGTTTAGGGATGTAATACTCTTCTACTTGGATTTTAAACAAAAGGAAAAATTTAACAAATTAAAAAAGCTCCGAGATACACAAGCTAACTTACCAGTCGCACAATATAAAGAAGAAATTATCGAAATGGTAAAGAGGGAAAAGGTAATCATTGTTGCAGGAGATACTGGTTGTGGGAAATCTACTCAGATCCCTCGATATTTATATGAAGCTGGTTTTCGAAAGATTGGTAAAGTAGTTTTACTACAAGTGTTATTTGTCAGTCTAAGGATTTTCAGTGTATATTAATTTATAATTATGCAGCACAAATTAAATCTAACTTTTTTTTACTTGTAACTTTTACAGCATGCACTCAACCCCGAAGAATAGCATGTATCTCGTTAGCGAAACGAGTTGCTTTGGAAACATTGAGCGAGAATCTTAATAGAGTTGGATATCAGATACGTTTTGAGAAACAGAGAAACCAAGAGACAAACATTACATTTATAACAGAGGGTTTATTGTTGCGCCAGGTAGATATAATTAGATATACATATGTATAAATACTATAAATTATTAGATAATTTCGACAGTTTATGTAAATTTTTTAAATAGGTGTCGGGCGAATTAACTTTATTCGCATATGATGTGATAGTTTTGGATGAAATACATGAACGTCATCTACACGGGGATTTTTTACTCGGAATCATGAAATGTATCATTTATCAAAAACCCGATTTGAAATTAGTATTGATGTCCGCCACTATTAATATAGAACTTTTTAGTAATTATTTTGCAAAGGAAAATGTGAAAGTAATAGAAGTAAGTGTCTCTGTGTGTACATACAGTAATATATTTTAATAATTTAAAAAGCTTAATCACATTAATGCAATTTTACTTGTACTTGTTGGCACAAGCCTGTCACACATCAACTCACTGACATTTTCACATGTACATAGGTTCCTGGAAGATTATATCCAATTCAATTATTATATCGTCCCATAACTGTACAAGACATTGGATACAAAAATGATAAATTTAATCCCAGCCCATATGTGCAGATAATGCAAATGATTGATCAAAAGTATCCAGGTAAGGAAGCTATATCTTACGATAATTAATAGAATAAAATCAATAAATGTAACAAAAATCAATTATGATAAAGAATGGATGTAAGATATTGTGCTCTCTCTCTCTCTCTCTCTCTCTCTCTCTCTCTCTCTCTCCCCCTCCCTTCCTTTCTCTCTCTGCATGCATACGATTCTCTCTCGCTCTCTGCTTCCTCTCTCCGCCTCTCTCTGATCTCTCTTTTTCTTTCCGTCTGCCTCAGGTTAGACCTCCGCCCTCCCGCAGCACTCTCCTCTCCCCTTTGTCTCTCTCTCCCTTTTTTTCTCTCTTTTTCTCTTCGCCACCACGCTTCCTGTCTCATTCTCTCGCGAGCCGCTCACCTCGCTTAACGTCAAAAAACATCGCGATTTTATCATCCCTTTCAATTAACTTAACAATATGCCAGATACACAACAAGAGATAGCCAATAGTTCCGCAGCCGTAAACGCGACCGACCGGGGGCCGACGGGGCGGCGCGGCCGCCGGCATCAGCCGCCGGCAAAGTTTCGTCCCGCCGTGGACGTGCAGGCTGCGCGCCGGCCAGAACGGAGCGAGGCGGAGGCGAAGCCGGATCGGAGACGCCGTGCCCGGAGAGAACCGGCGAAACGCGCATAACACACCGCCTCTCGAACGAGTGACGATGCCTTGGCATTGAAACGAGTCTACTTTTCGGCGCGCGTAATCCCGATCGTAATGTCGTGGCCATTATGCACGGCGATCCTTTCTGTCCCTTTTGCTCCATTTCCTTTCTTCTCTCTCTCTCTCTCTTTTTCTTCTTCTTTCCCTTTTTTGCCTCTTCGTTTCTTGCATCTCGATACGTCGCGAGGACTTGCCACCGCGCGGTCGATAAGATTCTCTTGCATATTGAAGTAGGTACTCGCGAGGATACAATGTTGGCTATCGAAGAGAAGCGACGGTAGCCCTTCCCTCTTTTTTTTTATTTACGCTACGCTTCTCATGCTGTCCGTCGTACGGCCGCCCACACGTATGTAGTACTTGCTCCCTTTCCTTCGCACGCTACACCTCGGAAGAGATCCCGAAAAGTTGTACGATGACAAATGACCACTCACGAGTGAGCCATCTGTATTATGCGGCTTATCTCGCGATAAAGTCGCGGCTCGGAATATTTTTCGGATTATTGTTCGTTATATCGCCCTCGCACTCGGCTACCGATCTTACGCGCAACTCGCAAGCATTTCAATTTTTATGTCCCGTGTAGGTAATCTTGTTCTCGAGATCACGCTCGTTATTTACAAGGAGGCTGCTTTTTTTTTTACCGCTATACGCTATTTGTTCTTTTGCAGCTCGTTACGCCGCGACGCTTTTTCTTCGCGGTGGGTTAAGGAGGCCCCCGGTTGACGAAATACTGCGGCGGCCGTTTCGTCCCGCGACGTAATCTCGCGTTGCATTATTTACCGCGACGTCTCGCCGCCGCTGCCACGCCGCGCCGGTGCCGGTGCCAACGACCGGGCGAGTAAAACGCCGCGCGTATTTTACGCTCGTAAAACACGATTAAAATAAAGCGTTAGATTTCTTCCCGAAACCACTTAACGACAAATTCCGGTCGTTGACTTTTGCAACGTCATTATTGCGAAATTGCCTCATTGTATCGGCCGGAGGGCTCGCGCGTAAGCGAGCGCGCTACGGTTTCTGTATTGAAAAGTAGGAAGTAAGAAACGCCTCTCTCTCTCTCTCTCTCTCTCTCTTTCTCTATCTCTTTTTTTTCTTTCTCAACTGTTACCATCGATCAATCACGATTCTTATCTTCCAGCTGTGTCGAGTCGCGAGATCGCATCTGATAACGATGAGAAAAGAATTACGCGAACGCGCTGGCCGAACGAAAAACTGTCTACCTTGAAAAGTTAAGCTCCGTACGCG
This sequence comes from Wasmannia auropunctata, assembly GCF_000956235.1. Lineage (NCBI taxonomy): Eukaryota > Metazoa > Arthropoda > Insecta > Hymenoptera > Formicidae > Wasmannia > Wasmannia auropunctata. Next base: position 979,096 of record NW_012028382.1, on the reverse strand, counting down.
GGTCCGTCGCGAAAAAGCGTTCTCGAGCTCCTCCGCGACGCGACAATGTAACGATGTAACGAGAGAGGACCTTTATTTTCGGTTCGATGATTAATCTAGAAGTGCCGCGAGATCGGCCGCACCGGCTAACGGAGCACGATCGTGGCGGAACCGTGTTAAAACGCGCTTTTTACCCCCCGCGGTAACCGAAACGCCTCTCCCGTGTCCATCGAGATCAGCACAGTCATCGTCGTCGTCTTCATCGTCCTCCTCCTCCTCCTCCTCCTCCTCCTCCTCCTCCTCCTCCTCCTCCTCCTCCTCTTCTTCTTCCACCCTCTTCGCTTTCGTCCTCTTCCGCTTCGTTATCGACATGCACGCCGATAGATTACGTGGCGATGCCAGAGAGTCCACCTCTCTCCCTTCACCTACATCTCGCCCTTCTCACATCATTTTTATTCATCCTCGAAAAATTCCGAGGGAGCCGCTCGAGGCTCCGTTTTGATCCATTCCCCGCGGGAACGTTTCGCAGACAGAGAGACAGTGATGAGCAGAGTATAGCGACAAAGTCTGAAAAAATCGGGAAAAAGTCCATTTGCTCAGCTGCAAAGTGCAATGGAGTCGCGTTGAGAATATGGTCTGTGTGGATCATTTCAAGGACGCGATGAGACCGGTAGAAGTATCGTTGCGCGTTTGAAATTCCTTCGACCCACCTCGAGGACTCGCGTTCAAGTAATTGCCGTCTTCTTCAGTTCACCGAGTGCCTCTAACGGTTATCTCCGTGTCGGAGATTCGCATGGTCAGACACGGCGTGCGCGCGCGTTCGAGTATCCATACATCGCATGTCGTTAGGAAAAACGCGCGACTAGTTGCCGGTTTCGAAGAATTAAAGGACTAGCTGGAACGGAAGCGGGAAGAGACTCCATGACGTGGAGGACTCACGCACACGCTGCCTTTTCTCTCTCTCTCTCTTCTCGTTTCATGACGATTTCACTAAAAGAAAGAAGAAAATTCCGTGAAAGTGATATAAAGCGATGCCGCCGCCGGGTGCGGTGAAAGACTTCCGGCTGTCTCTCCCCCGGAGCTCGCGTGAAGAAACATTTTCGTGAATAAATATTACATTCTTTTTCTGGTCGAAGGAGCGAGACCGGGCCCGGCCCGGCCGTCTCGCACGTACTTACCTCCCGGTTTATCACGGAATCCGCGGACCGGTGGTGCGTTTTTACGTTTTCTTTCTTTCTCTCCTCTTTCTTTTACTTTTTATTAATGGCGCATGGATAGTCCGTGCCAGAGCCTTGCTGCGGGGCTTCCACCTTGCTTAACCATCCTCGTTGTCGTCAACTTCTTGTTCCTCTTGCTCTACGCCTTCTCATTATCGTGCTGCCGAAATGTAATGGGTCACGGTTTGCGAAAAGCGGAAAGAGTGAAAGACTGACGGGAAGAGAGCCGCTTTCTCTCACTCTCTCTCTTTCTCTCGTGTTGCCGTCAGAACGCAGGAAGATGCAGCGCGGAGAGGAAGTCGAGACGGTGGAAACGCGAACAGATTCAGAGCGATTATGCGCGACGTCGTTGCACGTAATTATTAATTATAGCTCTTACGATCGTCTAAATGAAGTCGTCCGAGCGCGGCATAGATTCCGCTCGAAGAAGGAAACCACTCGAGATTCCACGACGATTACGCGCTGTGTGCCTTCCTTTTTTTTCTAGGCAAACAGCTCGAGGTTTCAAAGTGTCCTAACGAGCTATTGATTTAATGGCAGCCGATTTAAATTATAATAAACCGGTTATTCATACTTGATCTAACGACGAAGATAATAAAATTGACGGGAAGTATTTCCGTCCTGCCGATCGCGCTGACCGTTTGCACAGCCGCGAAGAAAAGGAGCGCGGCGATCGGTTGATGATGCTTTCTATAGAACCCGATTAGTCGGTTTCTGTTTTCGAAACGCGGCAACATTCTTTAACAGTGCAACCTTGTAACTTATCGAACATACGCGGAGGCTTCTCATTTATACGCCTATTTTATTTACCTGTAGCATTATAACTGGTTTCGAAGAATTAATGCCCCTAATTTATATTATATTTCTCAGAACTTGTTATTACATACTTTTCTGTGCCGCGCCTCACTTTGCAACAAATTTAAAGTTAATTCCATTTATAAGGCCTAAAATTAATTGTGAACCTCGTATCATTATAACGCGCGTAATTGTTGCATCGATCACGCGCGATCGTGTACGCGCGACAAAAATGCCTCGGTTATAATTAAGCGGACAAAGATATGCAATACGAGCAAATATTTCCAAGCGATTGCGCGCTACGTCACCTCGCTGCATTGCCACTCGAAGGTATCTCCTGGCATGGCGATCCCGAAAAGCCGGTATCATCGCGGAGGATGATCGCGAGCGGAGAGTACCTCGGTGATGCGCTCACGTCGCCCATCATTCCCGTCTACCCCGTAACCGTATCGTACCCGTACCGTATCGTCCGGCCGGGCCATTACGCCGGTACGTGGTCTATAAGCTATGGGGAGCACAGAAAGTTACGGCGTGCGCGGTCGCGCGGCGAGAAAACCCCCGTGGACCGGCCGCGGCGGGATCGGCCGGTTGTCCGCTCGTAACTCGAGGTAATTAGAATCAGAAGTACCTACACCCTTCTCCCCCCCCCCCTCGCCCGTCGGCTCTTCTCGGCCCGTCCGCGTCCCCTCGCGGCCCTACCCTCGCTCCTCCTCTCATTCTTATTCCACCTTTTGCCTCGGTGCCTCGTGTACTCTGTCGGCCGTCGTCTCCGTCGCCCCATGCGGCGCGTTTGCATATACACGCACGTGCGTAAGCGATGCGCGCGAGGCAGGTCGCGCAGCGCGTAGACGTGCGCGTGCGGCTCTTCTTCCCTTTCCCCCGCTTTTCCCCTGCACCGGGGAACCGTTCGTCTCTTTAAGTTTCTACCTTCTTTCCGCTCTTGCTTGTGTATCTATATAGGTCTTTCTCTTCTTCTCTTGCCGCGGCATACGGAATTTCCTGTCTGATGGTACACGAGTATCCCCGTTATTAACACGTTAAAACAGCAATTGTGTATACGCGCTTGAACGACAGATTGAACTAACGTTAAATTCTAAGCAAATCTGAAAGTCCAACGAAATTATTAAAATTGATTGAGATGACTAAGTTTTCTCCTAAATGTTATTTGTGCAGATATAAAGTCAGCGCATTTTTTTTTTACTATCGAGTAAAATGTCAAGTATTTGAGAGAGGAATAATTTCATTTTCTGCAGTAAATACATTTTTCTTTTTTGCTTTCTTTTTATCTTCTTCCAGTCTTTATTTTCTAGTAATTTCTTTTTTACTGAGGCTCTTCCTTTCTACGCGACTGCCAGCGGATTCGTCTCGCTTCACGTACACAAGGAGCGCTCGTTACGAATGACTACTTCGTGATTGCGATTATTATCGATCTTCCGGAGATGCTAGCAAGATCATAGTAATTTCGTAGGTCGGTAGTTCCTCTACGTATCTGGGTGGTTTCTCGGGGTCCCGTCTTGCGTCTTATGTTGTCGCGCGCGAGTAACTTTTATGATATCAAAATTTACCTCGCATGACAATTTCATTGATGATAAAATATAGCGGGCTCGTTGCGGTTAGCAAGCCACGGTGTGCGCGCACACACGCGTAGCACGCGCACACACACACACGCACACACACACACATGCAATTGATATTATTAAATTTTTGACGAAAATGATGTTGCCCGACAGGTTCATTGAAAAAACTCGTCAGACGAGTAATTCAAGAAGTAAAAGTTTTTAACATCCTCGGTGAGTGGCTTCTATGCGCCCTTTTCTCTCGCATCTATTCTCACATCCGCGCTGTACAGCTTGACGGATAAAGAATGAACTGCGACGTGGAGCCGAGTTAATTAGAGGGACGACGTCGCTAATGAAGTCACCGTTATCTATACAACGTTCTCATTAATCCGAGCGATTCACGTATCGCGTAAGGCGATAACGGAATGATTGGTTGCTTTCTACGTTTGATAAATAGCACCGAGAGAGAGAGAGATCGCAAAGTGTCGACCCGATTGTTGCTTGGGCTGCTGCGACGAAAGGACCGGCGGGATCCAAAAACTCGCGCCTTCTCGTGAGCTGAATTAATTAACGGCGGCCGTGGCGAAATCAAGGCCGCGGTGTGGTGCGCCCGGGTTTCGGACGAGGACCCGGCCGCTTTTTAATAGCCCCCGGGAGTAATGATCGATTACTCTGAGTTGCGTGTTAGGAGGTCCCCGCATGGGGAGGGGTGGAGGGAGGGGGAGAGAGACGACATTGTCGCGCGATTCGCCCAGCAGGCGACTCCGGAACATCAAATGCGGCCGCTCGTCGCCGTCCAAATTATTATTACCGCTCCGCACGGTAACACCCGTGGGCCCGCAGGTGTAAAAGCCAGGTATCCGCGTGTGCGTGTCCGGCCGGCGGCACACGCACTCTCACGCATTCACGGATTCCTCGTAGCGATAGCGTGTAAAAGCACGCTCGCGCGTGAAAGGGCTTCTAAGAGAGCTAATGCGGCCGATCTGTCTCCTTTCGGCTGTGTAATCAGACGTATACGGGGCCGGGGACGCGGCGGGTGGAGGAGGTGGCATTAAGAAATGGCGCGAGAAATAAAAATTAGGCCCATTTGCTGACCGTTGGTATTCCGCCGGAGGTCGCCCAGGGACGAATACCGGCGCGATTTCGACCCGGTCATTATGCAACATTGGTGAACACAAAGTTGTTGGGGAAATTTATGCATGCGTGTATACACAATCTTACTCTGTGCATCGTTTATCACTTATGTTAAATCTGAAGACGTGGCGCGTCTCCCAGAGAGGTCCCGCCAAATGTTTTTCAGCGTGTCGGGTCTCGTCATAATAAATGAAATGAAAAACGACGTCGTGCGCTAATCACTTGGAAGGCTCATTCGAGAAATGTTCAACATTGTAAATCGCCATAGCGGAGGATTGGTAGCGGCGAATAGTCTCATTTTAATGTGGCATACTCGCTGTCATACAAGCTCCCGTTCTACATCGAGATATGCGATTGCGACGCAATGGTGCTTCCTCGTAAATTTATATGTGACGTTATCAGCACTCTGTCACCTCTTCGGTCCGATTATAGGGCCGGTCCTGGAGTAGGGATCCACCTCCTGGATATGTCATCGGGATGTGGAATCTTCTCGCATTTCTCTCTCTCTCTCTCTCTCTCTCTCTCTCTATCTATTTCAGCTGGCGAGAGAGGGAGGAAGAAGAAGTGGAGAAGGCGCGCCGTTGTCGAATCGAAGGCCAGGAGAGGTCGTCGAACGGCCGTCGTTCCCGGGTGTAGGTGGTTGAGAGAAGGCCAGACAAATTACCCCCGGCTTAATACGACAATGTGCCATCAACTTTGGCCTACACGCTGACAGTTACTATTTCATATACCTCCTCCTACCTTCGCCCGTGTCCCCACCGCGCGCATCGAGCCCCAACGTCCCCCGATTCCAACCTCCCGCCGCGTCGTTATGCCACGTGCACGGTGGGCCAAGAGATCAAGATCGAGAGCGGTACACGCGAGCACGTTAGATTGTGGGGGAAGTTTCTTTGAATTTCACCAGGCAGCCTCTTCGATCTAGATTTCAATTCGGCTTACTGGAGTCTCTTTATTAATTTTTATTTTATTAGAAATCCCCATCGATATTTAATTTTGTTTCTTAAAATTTATATATTTTTCCATTAATACATATTAATTATAATTAATTTTATTGTGTGCGGAATTCATAATCTTCTTGATGGTTCCTAATTACATTTCGTGGGATTCACGTGTCATGTGATGCACAAAGATCCGAAGGCGACCCAGATAATGTAGATCATTCAACGTTGATGTTCCGTAATTAAATAACAATTAGCGAGAATGAATAATCGTCCGGGAAGCGTAGGTATGCGAGCGGCGCGCGTGTAACTGCTCTTGATGTATGGTTCTATAAACGCGCATTGTGCCCGGGACGAAATTGATCCCGGAGCTAAGAGGCGAGCGGGGAACGGGGAACTCGTGCGATGAAAAGTCGGTTCGACCTGGCGGACCTACCTACCTATCTACCTACCTACCTACCTACCTACCTGCCGATGAATACGAGTCGTACCGGTGGACGCTGCGCTTGTTTCGCGAGGAATTCGACAAAAGCGCTAATGAAGATACCCGCGGCTGAGGCAATGAATACGAAATGAGATGCTCTTAGAAAAGCATCGGTACAATGAACCGCGGCCACGAAAAGAGTCAAAGACCCTGAAGGGAAAGAGCGCGTTTCGTACGAGGTGTAGTCACCGGACACCGACGTCTCTCTCTTTCTCTCTGCATCTCACTTACTCCACGTTACTCCCTGCTTCCCCCCTCCCGCCGTTGTGCCCCTTTTCGCGCTCGTTCTCCATTTTCGGACGCGTGAGAGATATCTCCGAATCATTAACGGCAATTAAAACATTGATCAAGTGGGACGGAGCCCCGCGATGTAGCGGAGGGACGTACCCAGCCGAACGTGAAAAGGGTTCCGTGAGGTCCCGGAGGGTGAGCGTACCTGGGAGGAGAGAGGAGAGGACCTCATGCGGCGAGAGCATATTACTTCGCAGGAGGCTACGTGCATGGGCCCATCTCTTCTTCTTCCAATCTTCTCTCTCTTTCTCTCTCCCTCTCGCGCACCCTTATACGAGTACATTTCTCTGCCTTCTCTCTCCCTCTCTCATTCGCTCTTTGCAAGCCTCTATGGGTGCCCTGCTCGTCGCAGTGTCTCTCAACATGTCTCTCGCGTAGCCGCGTGTACGGGACTTTTCCGCATGGCTAGCGTACCTCAATGATTATCGTTGAGGCAATTTCTCTATTAGGCAAGCTCATCTAGATACAACGTGTATATTTAATTGGTGTACCAACGCTGGTATACGCGTTCGTAAACGAGGTCGATTAATACACCCGTGAATAGCCGATTACGCAATCTAGTGTAAATTCACTATTTCCGGATCTCAGGCTTCTCGCGGCGCGCCGCATGATTTAAGTAATTTCTAAACGGCCGATCTTTTTTTGCGCTACCTCGCGCTCCCGCTGCGCTCCGATTCGCTTGACTGGATAGCGGAGTTTAAATGCCAATCATGCGTGATTTGTATCGCACGTAACTCGACGATTAAATTGATTCAATCTGTAACGCAAATATAACGTGGACAATTTAAGAGCTGCAAAAGAAAACGTAAATCACATTAAATACGTTTCAAGTAATTATACGTAACGTAATTCGAGGGTTGTTAATTTCGTTTTTTTTTTCATCTAATCAAGTTTAACTAAAAAGAGACACGACGGTTTTTATACAGCACTTGGCGGTTAGAAAAAGATATTTTTTTCTTCTTGATACGTTTTTTCGCTTAGATTGCCCATCGTATGATCTAAAACGACTGGTATATATCGAGAAGATTGTTATCGAAAGGAGAGATCGAGAGCTCGCTGCAGCACGCAGCAGTCCGCATCCGGGTGATGCGGAGATGCCGCGGCTATCTTGCGATGTGTTCCCGTAGAACGGAGATAGCAGCGCGAGCGGGAAACTCGATCCAGAAACCCGCTCGTTCCTGCTTCTTCGCCGTGGTGTGTAGCCATGAAGAAGGAAGAGTCGGGAAAGAATCTCGTCGGAGCGGGCAGCCACACACGAATGCATAATATGGTATCCGGTTGGTGTGGGCACCTCTAACCCTCTTGCCCTCTTCTCTTCTCCCGTCAGCGCAATCGGCGCGTAAACGCCGCTAAACAATTCCGCCCGTAAGTGGTCGAGCTCGCCATGCGAGAAGACCCTCACCATACCTCGTAACAAGCGTGGGGCTGGCGAGAATCTAAGACTAGACCAGACGATGCGGGGGCGAAAGAGAGAGAGAGAGAAAGAGAGAGAAGGAGAGAGGAGAGTGCCATGTGGAAGGGCCACAGAAGGGAAAGATACGGAGGGTTGATGAGTGAAGAAAGGCTAGGGCCGAGAGGGGACGAGTGTCGGCAATCGTGTTGTCATTTCTCAAACGGTCGTGCCGCCGCGTACGTGGACTCAGTCGTTCTCTTCCCCTCGCGTGTTCTTCCTTCTCCCTCGTTTACGTTCGATGTCTTTTCCAGCGGCGTTCGCCGCCTCCCTCTGTTCCGGTCGGAGTCGCTTGCCGTGTCCCGTGCCGCGCGGCTATTTATTTAATATTGTCACCCGTCAACAACGGACGGGGAGAGAAGGAAGAACGGGCGAGAGAGAGGAGATGCCGGGAGCCTCGTTGACGACCTCGTCGCGAGAGATCGATGATTCAGCTCGCCGCGGTGACAACGTCGACTGATAAGTCACGACGCAGGTCGAGAGGAAATGCGAAGGGTACGCGAGAAAGTAGAGCTCCCTTCGGATCTTCATCCTCCGATGATCGATTATCGGTTATAGAATCGCGTGAGACGAGCGGGCACGATGATTGTGCGGTGATGAGGCGTGCGCGAATGTCAAGTAGCGGCGTCATCTAATCGGCGATCACAGCGATAGATGGCTACCGGTAATCAACGATTCGGCACAGCCGTCGGTTTTCGACTCCCCAGTCGACCTCCGGGGTCGTTTCTATAATATACCGGAATTGATCATTATGGTTATGACAGAAGCGCGCGATGATGTGTATTTAATTGAACGCGACCGCAAGGCCGTCAGTTAAGTTCGGATCGTTTCGCGTCGCTCCTAACAAAGTGCTCACGTTCTCACGTCCTACGGAGGCATGGGTAGGGCGGGCAGGGCGGGAGGGAAGGGTACGGCGTGTGCGTTAAAGGAATTTAAATTGGCATCTGCCGGGTAAAGAGCCTGGAATTACTGCAAAAGTCTCCGATCCTCGCCCACGCGCGTTTATTACCCAGACTCTTCGCTTCTCTCTCTCTCTCTTTCTCTTTCCCACCCTCTCCTTCCTTCCCTCGCGTTTTGTTCTCTCCTCCTCTTCGGCGCCAGGGTGAACGGCTTAGGTTAAATTCGTGAGGCAGGCAACCCTCTTATTTACTTTACCGGTTCGCGAAGATCGCGCGTACTCGATAAAATTCGGCTTCGAGAGAGGATGCTGCCTTGCCAGTCTTCCTCTTCCTCCTGATCCAAACTTCTTTTCACCTCCCGTCGAGGTTAAATTACGTTAAATTTAAGTATTAATAACTATTCCGATCCGAAGTCGATTATTTGGATCGGTTCAAGTCTCGCGGTGTACTGCCTTCCTGTTTCATTGATCTCTGGCTCTTAAAAAAATTGGCGTATAAAAGTGTACGTAACGGCACTTAAATGTCGATGAAAATCTGGTATCGTACATACGAGATTGGCAATATAAAAGGAGATCCACGAATTGTTCGAAGACGTGATGTTCGCGATGCAACTCATTAATTCCTGTAGTACAGTTTCGTGGAATGAGAAACTGAAATAATTTTCTATTACACATGTCGCTGCACAGTATAGTTAGATTACATTAAAATAAATAAAAATTCATGATTCAAGACAGATTCACTCAACCGGAACAATACACATATGATTATGCTAATTAACGTTAGACCGTAATAAGCGTTGAGTACGTGACTGTAATTGTAGATAAGTATTTCCGTCGTATAAATTATAATTTGCATAAATTACAAACGACATATTACATAGTAGTTAACATAAATAAAGTATATATAAATAGCACCTAATAAAATTATCGAAACTATACTTGATTAGCGACAATTATTTTACAATTCGATTCAGTGCGTGTTGCGATGCAGTGTCGAGCATATAAGTACTTATAAAAAAAAAATTTACGTAACCAGGCACCGCGTGTGAGAGAAATTTCCTGATTAAACGCGGCTCGCGCGCGTATCGATGTAACTTAAACGTAAATTCTCTCCTGTACGCGAAAGATCGCCGAATTCGACGTTTGGTGCGAGCACCTCGCTCGAAACACCTGCGCGCGCGAATGTCCGAGGCGAGCAACGCGGAAATCCGCGAGAATTCTCCGTACACGTTCCAGCGCGTCTCCGGGATCGGTTCGTCGAATATCCCGAATCCCGCGTTCCTCGGCACCTTGTCCCCTCGGCCGGCCGGTGCCTTTTGCGCGAGCAAGAGGGATTTTCGGGCGTCCCGTATCTGATTATTTACCGGGGACGGACGATCTTGATACCCCGCCGCGCTCGCCCGGCTAAATGCCACGGGGGAATAAAACATTGTTTGCCGATAGGAGCCGCGGACGCGGACGCGGACGCGAACGCGGCCGCTGTACCTCTCGAGAGGTACCGCGTGATATACAATGCCGTACGGCTATCGTTATTTATGCACCACCGTGCACCGGCCCCGTCGCGCTCCTCCCTCGCTTTGGCTCGGTCTGTCGACCGTTTCGGCGCGATCGACAAGTCAGGCTACGTGAAACGAACACCAGCGTCTCCTAAATTCTGGCATTCCTCCTTCCTTTCTGGCCAACTCGAAATTCGCCGAACCGTAGAATGCAAGCCCTTCTTTCCTGCATCTCGCTTGATGTCCCGAGGATATCGGCATGATATCTCTAGTACGCGACATAACACGTACTGAACGTTAGCATTCTGCGTTTGTGTGCGTTTCGCATCGCATGTAATAACACGAAACAGGAATATGCGAGAATATAGTTTTTTTTTTCACTTTTCTGATTAAAAGTCCAAAGCGATGACGAAAAGGGGTGGTTCCTTCAGAACGTTAACATCGTTCAGAGAGTCAATTATTTTCTATGATTAATCAAAGCTGATGTACCTCTCACAGAATCGATGTATGTGCAATCCGGCATGATCTCCCGAGGCGGAATTTGTCGACATTCGCGGACGCGTCGTGGAATGCACGCCCCTCGTCGTTGAGAATCGAATCCTTCTTCCTGCAAGAGCGAGAGAGAGAACGTATCAACGTGGTATTTTACAGGGTCCGAAGTGCGCTTTAAAGGATTGGTCGGTACTCGAGTGACTTACGAGGAGCGTTTCGCTCGATACGAAATACATTCCGCTTGAAGCGCGTTAGGGGAGGAAGATTTATTGGATACGAAAGACGTTGCGGCGAACGAATGGCACGGCATTAAATTTTAAGGAAGCATAATTAGTATCGCCGGTATTCGGTGTGTCCCGCTATCGGGTACGCCGCACGTCCCGTGAGCGATAAAGCTCCGAGTGTCCTTTTGTAATACGGCTTATAATCATTACGCATTGACATCAACTTGTTACAGCGCATTATCGCATATATCGTGTTATAACGTAACACTGTTACGTGAATATTAATGACGGCGAAGAAGGTGTACATCCAGGAAGATAACAAGTGTTTCTCAAAATAATAAGTATATGACAGTCGCTGATTTTTCGAAATAAAAAATTGCGTTAGTCACATAAATCATTAATAAAAATTTTTTAAATCAAAGTCCTAAGAAATAAGCAGAATTCTATATTTATAGATGTTAGAATCGCAGCATTCGTTTGACTGTTTGGTAATTTTCGTCAAAGATTCGTGCAGTCGATGGACAGTCAAACAGCGGAACGCGCGCGTTAAAAGAGGAATTCGCATCTCGCGAGATGTCTTAGAGAGAGGCCTCGATCTACACGTAGGCGGAAAGACGCGAGGCATCCGGTCCTCCCCCTCATCCGTCTCCCTGCCACCGAGGCGCGCACTCTCGTCGTTATTGTCACCGGTTGACCTGTTCTCTTTTTCCCTCGACTCCACCTTTCATCGCCGAAAAGGCGGAGGGGCCTCGACTGAAATTTCAACCAAACACACTCCTCACGGCCGACGCGGCAGTAAAAAAGCGAGCCCGCGCGCCTTCGCCCGCCGGTTTGCAACGTGAGATAAAGACGGCAAGAGCGATTGGCCCGCGCATCGTGTCTTCCCTCTCGATTGATCTTCTCCTCGATCTCGCTCTCTCTTCCTCCCTCTCTCTTTTCCTCCCTTCCTTTTCTTTCTCTTTCATTTCGGACCTGTTGTAAACGCGAGACGGAGCGAAAATCGGAGGGCGAGCAAGAAAGAGAGGCCGGAAGATCGAGGGTTAACGTAGCGAGGAAGAGGATGGGTAAGGGCACGAAGCTGAAAGAAGAGGCATTTCAGCGAAAGAGAGAGAGAGAGAAAGGAGGAGAAAAGGGTCAAATACAACGCGAAAAGAGCACGTTGAGGCGAGCCGGCGGACCGGTGCCACGGTCAGGGCCCGACCTAAATGCGGGTCGAGGCGCGGGCGGGCCGTTGATATCGAATTTATCGGGTGTCGGGTTGCAACCGTTCATGCTCTGTCCTTAAGCACGCATCCACGGGCGTTTTGCCGGGCCAACGCGCCCGCAGGTTCGCCGGGGACTTGGGGATATTCGATTTGCTACGCTCCGAGAACGACGACGCACCGTATGGCATTAGGGGCCCGGCAGGATCGGGAGATTGCGGCTCCCGATTCCGTCGCACGTCCGTCACGGAGGTGTTGACCGTTTTGCATAATAGAACACCCTTAGAACTCCCTGCTGTGGCATTTATACTTTGATCCACGCGAAATCGGGAAGTCGCAATACTCTCGTATGACAGAACGTTGACGATTATCCCTTGATACATGACATTTAATAATAACACTAATATTTTAACGAATACCAAATCTCTATATCGATACAGAAGGCTCGCGTTCGATTTATCTACGAAATCGCAGCCGTTTAAAAAATTTCTTTTCATTTTATCGCGAAAATCGATCTCGTACAGAGTGCTTTCTGCCGCGCTATCGCTGTGTTATTACGTTTCCTGTATCTCAGTCGAGCATTATCGACGCGACCAATCGAGTTTACGGATGCGCGAGCAACATCACGTGTTTCGCTGCACGTCTCGAGCACGCAAGCACGTGGAGTTATCGAGGGTTGAGTAGGTTGAGGAGAAGGTCGAGGCACTAGACAGATGTTGATTAGGTGGTGCTCGGGGCATCCTTTCTCCGATCCACCGGCCTCTTCACTCTCTCTCTCTCTCTCTCTCTCTCTCTCTCTCTCTCTCTCTCCTATCCCTCTTTCTCTCTATCTGTCTTCTTCCGCCAGCTAAGTCTCGTTCCTCCTTGTTTTATTTTTCCTCCGTCTGCCCCTCTCGACCCTTATATACCACCTTATATACCATGCCTCGCCGTCAGTCTCGCCGAGTCGCTTCTGTTTTCAGACACGAAGCACGCAATTCTTGCTCGCGTGTGTAACTGGCACCACCACCATCGTCGTCGTCATCGTTGTCGTTTGTTCGTCCGTCTGTCCGTTTGTGAGGTGGTTCCTCGACACAGCCGAAACGTCCATGTCCGATAAACGCCCGTTTATCGCATGTACCATGTTGCTATTAATATCAATCGCTAGGGTCATTTTTTCACCCACACCATACCTGCCAACGTCGACGCGAACCATCGGAGAAATTATTTTTGCCATGCGGGAGGATCACGAAATTTATCGTTATAGAATATGATTGCATTTCCATATAAATTTACGCGAAACACTTGATTGATTTTGTTAAATAATGAATTTTATCCGTTCGGCAGATACAAAAGTATTAATAGAGATATACATTTTTTTTCTGCTAATATTATGAAATGTAAACAGATGTCATCATATAGGATTAAAAGCATATAAAATCTAGGACTATAAAATTAGACTTTATTTCACAGTTATTTAATCAAATTTTTTCGATAGTGGAACCGCGTTAACCACAGCCATGAAGCAGCACGTTAATTACACAAGCCGGTCACAGATAATTTCTATGATGCGTTGAGCAGTTTGAAACTATAAATTACGTTGTCGCCAGGGCCATTACCAATCGAGTCCTTAGCTTATCTGGACATTAATAGGAACCTGTGGAGTCTCAAGTATGATTAACGATCTCTGCTTAGATGACTTTCAGCAATTTACATATTACAGAGCATGTCTTAATTTGAGACTAGAAATTGTGGATATTAGTTCCAAAAATTGTATACTTTACCTTTAATTTACATTTGACGCCTCGACCAATCAAATTAGATTTCGAGCATGTGTTTTACGTTCTACTCAAGAGAAGCATACGAATCTACATTAATTTCAGCGGCACAGACGATAATGCGTGGAATAGTTTATAGTTTTATGGCGTCTTATCTTTAATTAATTTGTTATCGTTTGCTCTCTCGTTAAGTCTCGTGAACATTTACGCACCTCACAGTTTTTATAACAGGATATTGACAGGTCTATCAGCCTTCTGGTTGATGTAATAGATAAAGCTGCCAGAAATATCGTTTTGCTGAATACGAGTTAGAAAATGCGGAGTTAAAAACGGCGACGAAGCAAACAACGGATACGAGGCAAACGCTATCCGACAGCCGACCGTTTAGATAAGCGTCTCGTATCATAACTGCATCCTATGACGGGTGGGTATTTCGTGACGTGTCTGCCCCTCCGCTTTTACGAGAGAGGCCTGCCACGGGCCCCGAATTAGAAATGTAGCCGCGGCGCGGTGGCGCAAGGGACGAAGAAAGAAATGAAGCGATTCGTATGCGACCCATGAGGATACCGTACGCGTGCATGGCCACGGTACTGGTTGCGGTGCCCCTTTTACGACCGGTGTAGAATAGAGAAAGAGAGAGATGCACCGCGAGAGAGAACGAGAGGGTAAGGACGTGAATGCGGCAACGTGTCGTCCCACCTCCGCTTCTCTTCCTTCATCGGTCCCGACGCGACCGGAAGCGCGTCGCTTGATCGTTACCGCGAGAGACGACGTTTTACTCTCGTTGGCATTCGTCATACCATGATGCTTGCACACCGTCGGCGCGCATTCTATGTATGTATTTGACGCATTCGCTCATCGGTGAATTCTAAAACCGCCGTGCGGTTCGCCGCGGAATTTTAAATATCCATTTATGATGTGTACACGTCGCGAGCTGAGGTCACCCGCGGCATCGCAGTCCTCAAAAATAAATTCCGGAGATGACATTTTTTTTCGACGAAGAGATAAGGTATCAGGAGTCGCGTTGTAATATACTGACCTTCAAGTCGTTCCCGCCGCGCATGCTTTGCAATCCTAATGTCGCGTGCCTTATAAAACACTGCAAGATATTTCATATGTCTTTCCCGACAGTACTTTATTAATAAATCGAGAGTAGCGCATTGCGCGCCCCAATCGAATGACAGTATTTCAGTATTTAAAATTATACGTTCATCATTAATTTCCACGCTATCGTGTTTTCGCGAGAGAAGCGCGTGATCGTTTCCTTATTGACAATTTCCTGAATATCTTGCGAAACAGGACTGCGATCGGTGTACGCCGATCCGTGAACCGGCGTCCGAGGGCCCGGGGCCCCTTTGCCGATAAAACGACCGGATAGTCGTAAATTCGTTTTTGCCCGTCTCCCTCCACCGCCCGATTCCTTCCTTTCGCGTTGTGGCGCGATCGGTAATTCGCTCCCCGCCCACCTCCTCTTCAGCCCGCTTCACCGCTCCCCTTTTGCAACGCACTTAAACGTACATCGACTTTGCACGCGAGCTGCAGGATGATAGGTAGGACACGACCGCGGAGAAGTCCGAGGGATCCTGTGGGATCACGTGGGTTAAGGATGCGTCCCGCCGATGAAACCAAAGTAGAGTCACTCCGAGAGGAGACGCTCCGCGATCTTTGGCCGAGTCGCAAAGAAGCGAAGGCAGACGAAAAGGAAGGGAGGCGTGAGCGGAAGACGGG
Source organism: Wasmannia auropunctata (assembly GCF_000956235.1). NCBI lineage: Eukaryota > Metazoa > Arthropoda > Insecta > Hymenoptera > Formicidae > Wasmannia > Wasmannia auropunctata. The sequence goes on along the minus strand of NW_012028382.1, from coordinate 963,452 downwards.
GATCGTTACGAGGAGGAAATTACATTGGTGTTCTGGACTCCTATTAGCAATAAAATTGACCAGTACGGGCAGCAGCAGCGAACATTCGTCCAGGCAGCCTGTCGGCGTAGTTCGCCAGTCGATCAGTCGGTTCAGTGTCGTCCCTTAAAGTGGTGCTTGCTCTCGATGCAGCGCCGATATTGCATCGATTACCAGGTCGGTGTCACGTCGGCCACGGCGGGGTCGGATTGAAATCGAGGATCGGACGTAACGCATCGGCCTGGGCGAGTGATCTGTCCCGGCGGACGTCCGAGTTAACGATCGCACGGTTCGACGCCGATTGGCCGTCGCGTGATTCACGGTGCGGTGTAATCGACACGGCCGGTCGACGAGACGGAAATTAAGAATGAGTCGGGAAGAAAGGTGAGCAGGCAGGTTATAGACGATACAAAAATCCGGAAGTGAAAACGAGGAAAGATTTACGGAGATTGCCGGTCGCTCTAGGAAATAAAGTTTCTTGCATCACAGACCGCAGAGATGAAGTTCTAATAGCCTATGTTTCGAATATACCTAGGCAAGTACCGACGTCAGTAGCACTTCTTCAAAGCATGCATCAAAATGAATTTCGTCGTACATGCAAATTTCATTTATTTTTTATCACAATCCAAGAGATCATGGCACGAGTGGATTTTATAATTCGCCACGTAGAATCATGAGTGAACGAGTTACTGCATTATGTTCCTTGAAAGTAAATGTCAAGAGGAACGGCCACGAATTTCCGAAAGAAGAAAGATTGCATCGTGGAGCGAAGGAGCGTAAAAGAGAAAACGACGGAGGAAGAAGAATGGGAGGAGAGGACAACGAGCATGATTTAGGCCGTGCATACGTAATATCTGATTCCACATTCGAGGGAGAGCCAGGAGGATCGCGTCCTTGTTGTCCTTTGGCGAGATAGAGTACATACATGGCTGAGGGAAGGGCGGAAAGGCACGGATAAACGAGCCTCGGGACAAAGAGAGAAACCGACAAAGACACGAAAATCCCACGAGATGAAAGAGCGAGAGGCGAACGGGACACAAAGTAGAGATGGCGATTGTTTTGCCGGTGACATGATAATACTTAGCGTAAGTGTATTTAAAGAGGACGTAGCGTTGGATCTAAGGGTCTGAAACGAGGAAGAGAGAATATCCCCGAGGGCGAAAGAGGGAGAGAGGTCTGTGTTAGTCCACGAGAGGCAAAGCGTGACGAGGACCACGCGAGGACTGCATCTCCGTCCGGATCTTCACTCCCGTCGTCATCGAGCCGTAGGAGAAAGGAGGAAGGGAACGAAGACAGCGAGAAAGAGTAGAAGAATGAGTAGCTGGTTTTGAAGGAAGGTAGGGAGGGAACGAGGGAGAAGTAACCAAGAGAGGATCCGGGCGACGGCGGCGACGACGACGTAGCGGCGGCGACGGCGGCGGCAGCGGCGGCGCAACCTATTGTCCTCGTATCCACAGCCTTTTTCAATTCAAATTGAAGCCGCAAAAAAAGCGCAGGGCACGCACACATGCGCGCATGTGCACGGATATACGTGTCGGCGCACACTCACGCGAGAGCTGGTCCATCGGGGCTCTACGCGCATCCCTCCGCACCGTCTTTCTCTCTCTCTCTCTCTCTCTCTCTCTCTCTCTCTCTCTCTTTCTCTTTCCTTTCTCTCCCGGGCTATCGCTCGTTTTCGTCCACGTCGCGCGAGAGAGTGCCGATTCTATCGGACCGTAAATATCACCGTCACAAACACAGGTAGCGGCGCGAGGGGCATCCGCCCGCCACCTCCTCTTCCGCACACGCGCGTATCGGCATAATGCATCGACGAAAAAGGGGCCTTCGCTTACGCGTCGAGTGCAGAACGGGTCTAACCCGATGCGGATGCCTCCTCTTCTCTCCCTCGTCGTGTCGTTCTCTCGATTCGCGCGTTCGAATCCGAGAACCGACCGACGACGCGCGTTTCATGGCAAACGCAGAAGAATTATCGAGCGTGCTTTTGTAGCCCCTCGATCGCTCTACCGATTAATAACTTCCCAATAACGGATATTATGTCGCCCGTTTATTGCGCGAGATCTTTTATTGCGTCTTAGTGCCAACGGCGATTTACATAACACGACGGTGCAGCCGGGATACCGAAAGAGAATGATGATCGTAATAATTGTAATTTATGCGATTAACTTCGAAAAACCGGTATGCGCCGAAATCGCGGTAGGGAAAGACTCCCCTGACCTGTCTTAAACCTATAAACGCGTCTCCCGGCTGTTTTTTTTTTTTGCGGCGCACGGGAAGCACGCTCCCTTTCATAAATTGTATTTTACTTGGTAATCGTGTGAAATGTGTATTATATAAAGAGAAATCAAGATCAAATGATGAGCGGTGCGCGCAGCGGTAAGCAGCGCGCGTTAACGCTTATATTATATTCACTTTTTGCGCGAAGGAAGTTGAATGCGGTTAAAAACGCGGATTACATCGACCTCGCGAGCGCAGGGGAGGGCATACACGGGGCGAATACATTTTCTCTGACGATCAGACAGCCGAGTTACATGCACTCGGTCGGGAGATATCACGTAGAGGAGGAACGCGCTTATCTGATTTACATTGCAAATGTGACTAATCCGAAATACTTTGTTTGCTTTCAGGTAAGACACCGATTCCGCCACTTACGATTAACCAGTCACGCACGAGCGGGCGCGTGTAAGGACGCGAGTTGCGTAAGTAAAACAAATGGCCTTCGTATCTGTTCTCCGGCAGAGATGAGATCTACGATACAGTTACGTTTTCTAATCAGAAAAATTCGTTTAACCATCCTTTAATGCGGCTCGCGCATATAAAAAGACTTAATTGCCAATCGCGCGGATACGCCGCGCGCCGGCGCGCTCATAAGCATAAATTCAACATCGATCAACGCGTGGTGCCTTCTCGAATTCGAGTTACCGTTGAGGGTTTGTTGGCCCGGCAAAAAGATGAAAAATGCCTCGAGTCTCGTATCCGTATGGACGTAAATTATAATTGATCGAGGCAGCGACGATCGAGAACCGAGATTCGCCATTGACCCGCGATACACGTAATGGTATTTATGCTAATCCCCGTCCGAGAGCAGTCGAAAGTTAAAGGTACACCACGCTTATTAAATAACCGCGGCACAAAAATGCGGCAGTTAACTCCGCGTGGACGCGCATTTACATGCGTACGTATGTATAAATGCGACGTGCGCCGATTGATATAGGATTTCTCTCCCTCGAGCCTGTCGGGCGCTGCCCGAACTCGGCATAAATGGGCCCCAAGTCCGGTAACATAAAGCGCTACTAGACGTTCGGTTCCCGGGACCGCGTGTCTCTGCGGACCCTTTATTCAGGCATTGTTCGTCCCGATGACACTTTGTAAAGACCGCAATGATCGGTCTGCGCGCGGATCCGCGTATCGGGAGCCCCTTTGAAAGAATTATGGGTACGTACAGGTCTTTGTCTCACCCCGTGCGATCGAGCTGAGAGTAGCGGCAGCCGGCAGCCTCGAGTTTGTCCGTTTGGTTTTTAAGGGCAGGGCCCTTAACTCTGTCTGCCGTCCCTCTCGCCGCGCCCATGTGTCGCCTCTGTTTCGGCAAGTAGATACTTTAAGGCGGTACTGCGAGCGCCAAGTAGAGTCCTCGATCGCGGAATCAAGCTCCGGCCCGGGGGAGGTCCCCGCTTTGCATTTGTTTCGCCGATCGTTCGCAGTTGGTAGGGCCCGCTTCCCCTTTCAGATGTCTTCCTCCTCGGAGTCCTCTCGCCATTCCTCTCGGACCCCTTTCACCGTCGTCGCGCGATATTCTTTCCTCTCTCATTCTTCTTCTATCTCGCCGCTCGCTGTCTGTTGCTGCTGTTGGTGCTGACTGCTGTCTGCTGCCACCAGCGCTGCCCGTTTGCTCTTTCCTGAACTGCCACGTTGGTCCCTAAATTACGCAGCGCAATGCATCCATCCGCTTGGCCTCCACGAGATGAAAAACAATGCAATTCGCTTCTGCTAAAAGTGTTCTCGTTAATTGATAACAGATATCTTGAATCTCGGTGACATTTCTTCGCGAAGCAGCAGAATGGGTGTATCACTCCTGTTGAGATTGACAAGAAGAACAGAGAAAAGTTAAATTCACAATTGAAGTTTCTTTTCGGTTAAGGCCCATCGCCTCTTCTTTTCGCTGTCCCATCACTGTTCTCCACGATCTTTCCATCTTTCCAACTATCTCTCTTTTCTCTCCCTTCTACATTCCTCTTCCTTTCCGTTCGCGCGGCGTCTCTTGTGCTATTCTTCTCCGTCTCTCTTCCGGCGTTCTTTCTCGGCCATCGTGTTCACCACTGTGAGAAAGAGAGAGAAAGAGAAAGAGAAAAAGGGGGCAGTTCTATCTCTCTTTTATTCGTCCATTTCGGGACCGGCCAATGGCTGGAGGGAACAAGGACGACACCGGCAGAACCGCGAAGAGTACGAGTGCGGAGAAACGAACGAACGCCGCCGACTGTCGCGTGCCTTTTTTTCCTCCTTTTCTTCCTTCGCTGCAGCAACTTTTGCCGCTGCCTTCGTTCGTACGTTCGTTCGTCCGTTCGTCCATCTTCTTCCTCCTCCCTTTTTTTGAGCCTCCGCGCCTCCGCTTATAAGGCGATTCCTCGCGTTCCACCCGAAAAAAGCAGGAACCCGCGTCGCCGCACGCTGGGAACCCGGGCCTCTCGCGGATCTGGAATAACGTCCATACGACGATCTCAGCGTACGAGGAACCCCTGGGCAAGTCGTTCGGAATAACTTCCTGGATAACCTGACAACTGGTCGCCGTGCGGAGACCGTAGCGAGCGATTCGGCATTCCGACTATTATTTTCTCGTCGTTATATCGAATCGTATTTTGTTCCGCGCGTGGATTTATCTTTAGAAAATAAAAGATCTAGCTACATTGTATGTATGTGTGTGTGTATGTGTGACTTGTAGCTTAGCCGAAGCAACGGATCGTGAGCGTGGACAATAGACTGGGAGGTGTAATAGGAAAATTTGACGTTTCGAGTTTCGATAACAATTATTTGCTACGACGCTTGGCGATTATCAATTGTCTGGATTACATCTTGCGCATTTTTCTTTCCCGTACGGATGCGGACGTACGTGGTCGTAGAGAAACGGAACGACAACCGATAAGGAGCATAATGGGAAATTAGATGCGGGTCGACTGTTGCCACGATGAAGGCACCGATCATATAGTACGTGCAAAGTACGGGGTACCGGAGACAATACATGGGACACGTAATGACTAGGTTAATGGGAAAGGCAATGTGCAAACAAGGCGTTGCGAGTCCGCGATGAGGGAACGCAGATACTCGCCGCAGGAAAACGACGCGATGATTCGGATCTTATACGCTTTCGTAACATCGCGAACATTAAGCGTTACATAAGTACGCGCCAGTTGTCGACTGTTTGCAGCCACGAGAGTTGCAGTAGGAACCGAAATCTTTACATATAATTGTCAAGTGTCGAGTCTTTTAAACGAAATAGTATACTGAACGAGAGATAGTCTTGATGTTCCGACACATCACATGGATACGAGAGTAGCATCGTGGACTTTCATCCTTTTGATAGCCCTCCGGGCGGGGTGAAGATCCTTTGTGAGGTCAGTAATCTCACGCGGCAGTTGTCAGGTCAGGCTCTCTCGTCTCTCGGGGTGAGAGAAGGCACTGAGTTGCTCCCGCGAATCTCAATTCTTCGGGAGCCCGAGAGCAAGGGAGGGACGGGGAGAGGGCGGGGGTGGGTCTCTGTACGCGGCCCGTGAGGCCGGATGTTTGGCCCGGCAACAATAGAGGGTGATAAATGTGCACGTCAGGGGCCGCGAGGAGGGCTTCTTCTTCTTCCACGAGCCACTGCCCGATGGTAGAGGTTCTAGGCTTCTTCTTCTTCTCCTCCGTCTCCTCTCGACCAACGAGCCGGGACGAGAGAGCCTATCTTCATCTTGAAACGGGATACGAGGACGCCCGCGCATCCTAATGCCGATTTCGGTCGGTGCGGCAGGTATACGGTAGAATACCAGGCCCTCTCCACGTGGAGATTTTTAGCGGACTGGTGTACGTCCGGGGTCGACGGAATCTCGTCGCTAACCCCGAAGTATTCGCGGTCACGATCGCGAGATCTCCCACCGCGAACTCTATTATACGTGGAATGAAGTTGGCTCATCCCGTGCGTCGTCTTCCGCAAACTCGAATATTCCTTGTGATTAATGTGACATGAAAAATGAGCAAGTAATACGACGACCAATAATCCGTGTTCGTAAATGTTCGGGATCGCAGGGACTAACCGCGAGTCATATTTTTAAATGTTTGATTTCTCATTAGTATATGCGAGCCGCGTATAGTCGGATATTGTAATTAAGATCTTCTTTGGATGACTATGGCCTCATTAGAGGCCGTATTTTTCTACAAAATCGCCGTGGTGACGCTTTTTAGCGATCGCCACGATCGTTTTTCTCAATCTCGGCTCGACGACTTGGCCGTGCGTGCGCGCGCAGAGATCTTATCGGGAGCCAATTTCATAACTCAATATATTCGTGTAGAGATTCCTGCGAGCAACGCCAATTAATTCGACGACTCGATTAACACCGATATAGCGAGCCGGTATCCGTCGACTTTATCGCGTTTTAAGCGTTCGCCGTTTCTTACAACTTAGTGGTCTTCCTCTTAGCGTAGCTTCGTCCCTCTTTCGTCTATATTCCCTCTTTTTCTCGCGTGTCATGATATACACCGTCGACATCTTATTACGCGTTGTGAGCGAAAGTTTTTTTTAAGAGTGAATACAGCTTGATTACGTCGAAATTCTAGTCGCGCTAGGAGCGCAGAGCGCGACAAATGCGCTGCTATCTCGCGAGGTTTTTCCTCTAACGAGATAATCGTATTTTTACACGCGCATCTCGTGTTTTGCGTTGAATATTTTATATAGGGAATTTAGACGGATTGAGCGAGCATTCGCCGGTTTTTCTTGTTCGACCATACATAGCTAATGGAATGTCTCTAGGTGTTGAATATCGTGTTACCAGTCGATCCATATTGCCGTCGTCCGGTAGAATTAATAGACCATTCCGCCACGATCAATGCACTCTTTCAATGCTCGTCACGCCGCGTATAAATTCTGTCAAGCAAAGCGTGGTTTTGCGGTCAAATAAATAAAGTGACTTGTGAACAGGATTGTTGAAACGCGATTGAAAATTTGAGAAGAAAAACCCGGCTGACAAATGGATAAATTATTAAATATGATTGTATAATGCGGCCGCAATACCGGTTAGTCGGTACAGTTATCCGATAATCTCGTGCTCATTGAGTGCCGTGGCATCAATTCGCCGTGTAACGATTGCATTGCACACATCTCACAATCATATTCGCTGGACCGTGACAATGTCTGTCGAGAAAGTAAAAGTATAATCTTGATATTTTTCATTAGGACTGGAATATATATATGTATAAGATATGTATATGACGGCTATCAAAGAAAGTCTATGTCCTAGGTGTAATTAAAATAAACTTTCCATCGCGTTAACTGCCCCTCGGCAGTTTAGATAAATTTTAATGATTTTAATCTCACCCTGTTAAAATCAAAATTGCTGCTTCGCGGCAGCAAAATTGCTCCTCCGGACGCGATAGTCATATAAATATCGTGTATCTACGACACCAAATCGACCAGCAGCTATTAAATATATGGCCGCGTGTGCTTTATTTCTATCGGACGCATATATTCGCGCACACCTTTATACCTTAGGCAGATGCAAGGCGCGATGCGTGCATGCGTGCGTGCGTGCAAGAGTTCTACATCGAGTCGCTAACGAGTGTCACATAGCCGCGCGGACCGCCCGGCGATCCTAAAGCAATTATATACTCTTCTGTCGCGGCAAAGTCACGAACGATTTAAGGTAAACTCACACTATTCGGTCGTCGATATTCCAAACGAGGAAATACAGTCGCGGTATGATCGTAATACAACGTCAACGACATCGGTCGATGCATGCGCATTAATTCGAAACGTTAAAGAATATTATTTGCATCGTTTTTTGAATTGAGCGGCTCGAAAATCTCTATGTGAATGACGCTTTACCTAGCTGTATTCGTGCGCCTGTTTTGCCAAGCTGAAAAATACGATATATCAACGGTTCATAAGGAATTCAGCTTAGCGACAGCTTCTATAACGCGGAGTTTCCCGGAGATAGCAAAATGAGTATAACGACAGGGGGAGCGGTGAGATCAGCTTTGCGCTTATTATAAATAGATACTTTCGTTATATCAAACTCCCGTGATCGTCTGGAGCTTCTCGGTAAGCACAGCTTTCAATTCGATTAGTTCGATTAAGATTCGCGGCCGCGGTGGTTGTACGGCCGCTATTGATGATATCACATGATGATAGATAATGAATAGAACGGCGGTACGGGTAATAACTGTCGTTTAATCGGCTTCCGGCATCATACAGGATTATGCATGTTCACGAATTATACTTAATGGATTAGCCACTTCCGGCTACACGTTTTCAATTAAGCATTTCGCAATCAGCGAGCCAAACGTCAATTACTGCACGCCTACCAGAGATATCGATATCCGCTAGTAAAGGACGCATTAGAATAATTTGTAATACGTTACGGAGCAACGATATTAAATTATAATACTATGTGGTCTTATACCGTTCCTATTGTTAGAAATAATGCACTTTCCACATGATATCGTGAGCCGATTATGCGTAGTGAAAAACAAGCTTTCTCGATGACGTGGAATTTCTTTATTTGTCCGGCGATATTGATTGTGTAATGTTGAATAATCGACACTTTGTCAGAGATTAATCTTTTAACAATATTTCGAATTAGTAATACTTGTCATGCATGATTTACGGAAGGAACGCCACGGATTACATGCTCGAATAATTTTAAACTCGAGTTTTCTCTCTCCTCCGGCTATTCGGCTTTTTCTTCCCCGACCTGTACCGCTTCACCACTGTATATAGTCGCTTTGCTCGACCGTTATAGGAATTCAAAAGCAACGCCTAGATGCGCAGGATGATTCGGTGTGATAGTATCAAGATGAAAGTAAGCTAGAAAAGCCTCTAACATTTTGTTTGAAAGGGAGATTATATCCTCTATGGTTTCTACGAAGTTTTCCAAGCACGAAGAGATAATCATTTTATTTTACGAGAACAGAATTAATTTCTGAGAGACATCTGAAAATTTCACGGTTGAAAAAATTTATTTTAATATTAACTACACACGATACATTTTTATGTATGCTTGTGATACGTTTATTTATTATTTATTATCACGAACAGCAGTCTCCTAATATTCTGAGAATGGTATTTCTATTAATAATTGAGAAAAAAGAAATTTCTTTTATTATAAATCTTTATTTAAGATAAATCCAATGCATAATAAGAGACGCTTCGTGATTTATTTTACTACGAGCCTTTCGCGTGCATCTCGCAGACTATTTCTCGGGATAAGGCACGTTGCGCCGTAATCTGTACGTATTATGCCACAAACATCGCATCTTATAGTTCGTCTAGGACCGCGTCGAGCTCCGCGGGGACTGATGACGGTACGTATCGTTAATGCCAGTGTCCACACAGGAAAACATCTCGCGGCGTGGGTGTCGATGGTCGCAGTTCATTGAAAATTCCATCGCGTTCCCGGAGTCCCGTTAGAACCGCGCCAGGGGGGCTACCGTCGCGTCTCCATCGGCGGAATTATTTAGTGAAGGCACGCGCTACTTGATTTTCATTGTTAGATAACTCAATCCTGCGGTAACCCCCGCGTTACGTTGACGAATTCAGAGTCATGACATAACAATCCGTCTTCGCGCAGCTGGTCTCAAGCATTTTTTCCGAGAATTTGGGTAACAGTAACAGATCCTCCAAGAGGATATCTCCAACAGAGATTTGTCTTGACTACTACAATGAAAATAAATATGTCAACATTTTTGATGTTATAAAACGATGATTAAGAGATTCTGAACATTAAAATTTTATGTCTTTTTCCTATTGACGATTATTATTATTTATTTCTTCACTATACTCGATTTTAAATATTATTATCCTCTGCGACACAAATAGATTTTAGAAAAATTCCTTTATATATAATTGATTATTGTTTCGACAAGGATAACTATCACACCGTCACGATCGGCGTATCAATTTGATATTCATTGGGACGACCCGTGTGTTTTGCTTGCGCGACTTGGACCAGCAGAGACAGGGCACGCTCTGAGCAGACGAATAAGCGAAGTGAACTGGAGGAGAGGACGGAGGGAAAGGGACAACGAGAGCATCGGTATTAATTACACACTGCGCGTCTGGCTCCCTAGGCCACCTACGGTTACTCGCTTTGCATAATACGTATATACACTTAGCGTAAGGACGGCGAGAGAGGGAAGACGCGCCAAGGAGACCTTCGGGAGGTCCGACGAAGTGTAAGAGGAGGGCGCGGAGAAGAACGTATAAGAGGGACGTGAAAGAGAGGGGGGGGGGAGGTAGGGAGGAGGATCTGGCGCGGATCGAAAACGAGGAACGGCGGAGAACGTGTTCGATTCCCACTCGGTCGGAACCGGAATCTCCTCCTCCGCCTCTTCCTCTCTCTCTTTCTCTTTAGCTCGTCTCCGACGCAGCTCTTGTTCCCTCGTCTTCCTCTCGCTCGCGCGCACGCATTTGAACAGAGACGTTTTCTTTCTCTTTCTCTCTTTCGTTCTCCCTTTCACGATCCTTCTCCCTTTCGTCGCCTCTCGGCAGTCTCCGCGGGTCGAAGCGCGCCTGATTATTTAGGCAGCGAATGTTTAATCGAAGCATTGTATCGGTGGGACCCCGAGTTGCTCGCTTCCCTCGGCCCGGCTCCTCTTCTTGAGTTTGGTGGAGGAGACACTACTTCTCCTCCCCTTCCTCCTCCCTCTCGTTCGCGATCGCCGCTTCCACCCTCTCTCACCCTCGCTCCCCGCGCCAGCTACCTTCTCCTCCTCTCATCCACCTCCACCTCTTTATATTTATTCGTTTATTTGCTGGTGGCTGATACCTCATTACCGCGACAGATCCACCGATAAGCGCAACGTTCTCGGAAACACACAATGCGCCCCTCCTTTTCTCGAGGCTGAGCCGCAAGCTTCTTGGCCATCGGCGATAGAGGGAAGGGGAGGGGGAGAGAGGGTTGCGGGATGGGGGCGAGGACAAGGACGAGACGGCGGCATCAGGAGCAGAGGCGCATATTCTCCGCACAACCTTTTCTTTCCGCTCCCTCTTTGCTCCCCCTCCCCCCCCCCGTCTCCCTCGTCTCTTTCTTTTGTTCCCGTTGTCGTCGTCGACTCTACCAGGAAAGTAAATATCACCGCGACCCTGTTTCATGCTTTAGACTCGCCTTCCCTCCCTAGTGCACCCGGCATAACTCCATTCGATCGCGTCGCGCCAACCCTACGCCGGCACTTATCGGTCAATCTCACGCGAACTCACGAATCGGAATCTCTATCTATTAGTGGGCCCAGGTAGTCTCGTCCTCGATTGAGAGGGGAGGGGGGGGGGGAGAAAATAAGACCATTTCGAAATACGTGGCTATTAGTCTTGCTTACCTATTAGGGGAAAGATCGAAAGAAAGCCGCGTCCAGGTATCGGTTATCTGTCGGTTTCTCGGAGAGAATCGTCGGATATTTTCGCGAGGTCCGATGAGAAGGGATAAGAAAGGATACGAAGGATATCGCTCGTAGCTATTAGCGCGATAGCGATCCGAGCAGGAACGGCTTTATGGTCGAGCGGATGGGCGCTTTTATTGGCCGCGCGCGTTCAACGACTCTCGCGCGACTTTACGCTATCTCTGCGAGGCGCGACGGCCCGGGGACGGTCGCGTGTGTCACCCAGTCGAATCGAATTTCCATTTATTAATGACCGGCTCGCGCGCTTGGCCATGCGAAAAAACGAAAACGCTTGTACCTATTAGCCAGATCGTCGTACGAGATAACGTCGTCATACGGAAAGAGATATAATCGACGAGGCATAAATCGCCGAATCGCCTGTATCAGCGGCTCGCGCGACGCGCTTATGACATGATTATTTGAGAAGAATGGAATGCATTATGCAAACGGGACAGATAAATGAGCCATTTGATTATATTAGGCGTGGCTGACTGCTATGTTATGTTAATTGGATCGGGCGAAAAGCTTCGGAGAGAAATCAATCCCCCGCGGTTATATGGCACCAACGTCGTCGTTAGCGATCTCGATCCTTATCCGAAATTCCCGACGCGCGCTCCTGTTTCGGTATCGCGACGCATACATTGCGCTCATAATAAGATCCATTGAACGGGGATATAATTTTTCCGCCGAGTTACCATGGCGCAACGTCAGGCCTCGCGAAGCGCCTCGCGCTCGCGCGCTAATCGAGATCTGCTAGGATAGGTCTGGCTGCGGGACAAGATAAATGGGGCCGCTCGCTTTTATTCGCGAGCGCGGGATCACAGAGAGTACAGACAGCAGGTAGCGTCTGAGATTCGCAACTGAAATCAGATCACATCGCTCGTATTACAACCAAGTGACTCGATATAAATACTGTGCAAAAGAAAGGAAGGAAAAGAAATCGAAACGGCGAAGGGAGAGCACGAAAGAGGGGAGGAAGAGAGGGGTGGGCGGGGAGGGAGGGGGTGAACGAAGGGTTAGTGGTTGGGCATTATTTATCGATAGCAATGAAAAGGTGGCGGTCGGTGCTTGATGCCGGGGGCTCATTATTCAGATTAACGTTACGCGCCTTTTTTCGCCGGCCAATACGCCGCTGAATATTACTCAATAAATCATGGACGTCACAGTGCTAAAGACCCAAAGAAAGGAGGGTCCTTGAGATTTTTCAAATCATCCGGCCTGATGAATGCAACATCGTTCGTCGGGGGCCACGAGCGTGGCGGTGGTGGCGGCGGCGGCGGCGGGTGGCGGCGGTGGCGGCGGCGGCCGCGGGAAACATTTGCATGAGCTACCAAGCGCGCGGCTGCATTAGCATGAGTTAAAATGGTAATGATAACGCAATGCGCTCGATGGGGCATCGCGGGATTGGCGCAACGCGGCCGTGGCAAACGTTAAAACGGCGATGAACGGCGAGATCGTAAATCGGGAGCAAGTAAGTGAGGCACTGCACGCGTGTCACGGTTGACGTTTCTCCTCTCGATTATCGTAAATATGTGCGCAAATGTGCGTATATTGCGTACGTGAATTGCACAGGAACTGTCTCTCTTCTCTTTATCTTTTCACATCATTTAAAATTAATTTGACACACGCATGTTACATGATTGTTTCTATCACTTCATCAGTTATCATGTTTCGAGCGGGTCTTTAGTCGTAAAGTAATTAAAAATAGCTGTTCGATATTTCGATATTATACGCGCATGACATCAAGTTCAGATAGATCGAGGAATATTGACGTCATCATTTGTTAATTTTCAAAATTGTGCTCCAATTGTGTTCTTTGAATACGGATTTTCTAAATACGGATTTTTTCTAAATTCGACCGATTTCTATATCGGATCAACGATCACAGTCACCTTCGTTCGCGACCGCGATGCACTACGAACGGGTATCGCGACGGTTAGCGTTGTTGTCGAGCGTGGGATAAATATCTAGGGTCTGTGTTTCGTTTAATTAGCATCGGTATACACTCACCGGCGTACACTCGAGCGTTGCTTCACGTACTCGCGTGCATGTGAATATTCGAATAGAGGGGAGAAAGAGAGATAGAGAGAGAAGGCAGCCAGAGGACTAATGTGCTACTTCGAGAGCGCAAACGAAGGGAGAAGAAGTCGCCTTCGTAAGGACGTACGAATAGCGAGAACGGAGGAGAGGGAAAGAGAGAAGGAGAGTGAAAGACGGACGAAACAGGAGGAGGAGGTAAGAAAGGAAGGGTAACAGTCGGACGGACACGTTGACGAGGCACGGTAGTACCTCAGGGACTAATTAAATAAATCCGGGAGCGGCTTCTCGGGGGCCGCCGGCGATCGCGACCGTAACCGCCACGACGATGGTTGAGGTCGCCGTTGCGGAGGCGTCTCGGGTCAAGCAGGAGGTCAGCTTGCCGGCGGTCCACCGCTCTCCCGCTTTCCTCTCCCGCTCTTCTTTGTTCATTCTGCCCTATCCGTCGCCGTGCCGCTGCTCCTCTTTTTCGTAATGGATGGTTAGCGCCACATTCCGTGTTGTAGATTACCCTTATATCTCTTGTCCCCGTTTAGTCATGCTAATTCGATCGCCGAATATCGCTGGCTTTCGCGGGATTGACTAGCTCGGCATCGTGTATTGTCCGCAATATAGAAATGTAATGTGAAATATAATAGTATGACGGTGATTTTTGAACGATAATTTTAATTTTTTCTAATTTTATTAGTTCGAAACGTTTGGAAGTTTCCATCATCTACAATACAGTTCGTGCAATGTACTTTGCATGCATCGATTGTTGGCTAGGACTCCGATTTCACCGAGCGGTATTTAATTAATTAACTAGGTATCGCGGTGTCGAGATAATTCTCACGCGAGAATCGCGTGATCGGGACCGGCCCCGACAAGGAAAAATTGTTTCGGCACATCGTTATTTCCAGCCGATCTGACAGTACGCGCACGTACATGCATGCAATCCGCGCGCACGTCTGTCTGCTTTCTAACGTTTTAAGCGAACCGCCTCGCCAATAGAGAAGTAGGAATCGATGATACCCGATGCACGACTCGATAGAGAAGCGGCGGAAGACCGCCTTCGCCGGTGCACCTTACTGTTAGCAGGCGATATTGGTCTAGGTGCCAGCTGGTGGTAACAACCTCCGCTTGTATCCAATCAATGTATATCCAGTCTTCTTCTCTCTCCTCGGCAGCGCTTCCTCCGTTGCTTTCGCCGTCCATCATCCGGCATGTCGGCACGCTGCAACCTTTCCCTTTCTCTCGCGAGCAGAGCACCCGGCTATCAGCGGGTCATTATACGAATACCACAATGTCAGTGATCAATACCACCTGCGGGCATCTCGACTGCGACGAGGCCGGCACTTGCCATTCCGAGGAAGCTTCGAGAATAGAAATATCAGCTATCGACTTAAGGCCGCGCGTTAGGCCGTGAGGTTCGCTGTCTCTTTCATTTATCACGAAGGAGTTGTGAGACTTGTGGGTAGATCTCGGCGAAAACGGTTTTCCCAGTTAACGGTTCGCTCGTTTTTTTTCCCAGCTGCGAAAGCTTTCGCCGTGTACACTTACGCACGTCGCGTCGACCGTGACGAAACGTGCATGCCGAGGTAAGTTGTCACGGATACGAATACAACCGCTGCCGCGAATACAAGACGATAGTATATAAGACTCGTTCGCGTAAGGAAAGCCGACTACGGGCGACGACATTAGGAGTTAGAGTAGGCAAGAGGGAAGGCGAGGAAACAAAATTGATGAGCGCGTACTAAGGACAATAACAAAGCCTTCTGGTATACGCCGCTCTTATCCCTAATTAGCATACAATTTCTGTCATTGCGGAGGCTGGTGCGGTGAGCCGGGTGTAAGCACCGAATACTGCGCTATATGTTGCGGATGCAAGAGCTTTACAACCGAACTATCTTAATATACTATCGCGACCAACCGCGTCGTGGACAAATTGCGTTGTCCATGCAACATGCCTTCCTGCGCGATACTGTTTCCGCCGCAGAATCGCGTTTATTCCGGTCGATTTACTCCGACGCTTCGTGTACATCTGGCGCGAAAACGGTCTCTATCGGGTACACGATACCGATCGTCAACGTAATCGCCAGTGCTAAATCCATTCTACATCGTGGTTAGCGAGTCTGATAGGAATTGATTAAAGTCTCTCGTTAATTCAGTCCTTAAAAGGTCGCTCATTGCACATAAGAGTTCATGAGAAGACTCGCGTTGATTATCGCTGATCGCTCGAAAAGTACAGGCAGATTCTCCCGTCGCTCCGTATTAAAGTAGGAACAAAAAGGAAAGCTCGGACGTGGAGTATCACGGGTGTACACGAAGACCCAGGGACATCGCCCCCTGCGGTTCGGCGATGCAAGTGCACCGAACGCGTATGTACGAAACGGAGCTTCGTGCGACTAGGGAAGAAGGCAGCGAAGGAGAGTACGCGAAGAAACGTGCGCGCACACATACACACACACGCGCGCGCGAATGGTAGGACGAAGAGAGCCCCGCGCGCGCATTTGTGCGAACCTGCAGGATGGGACTTAGCGGAGGCAATCTATATGCAGGCAAGTGCGTGTGCGTCGGGGTACACCGTCAGGCATACATAATTAATATTTAAACAAGCAGCGTCTGCGCCGGGGCCGCAGCGGCGGCTCTACGCGGTCCGGTGCCTCGTCGCAAAGGGCCCCGGAGAAGAGGCCCCGCGAAGGGAGCGCGAGGAATAACACGGAGGCCACTCGAGTCAGAGTGTGGTCGATGCGTTACGTGCAGGTCCGGCCGCTGGCAAATCGCTAGTCGCGCGCAAAGGAAATGAGAACAGCGCGAGGGTAAAGCGCACATGCAGGGTAACGACGCGTGTGTACGTACGTCTTCGCCGTGTGTACTCGCTCATTCGGAGTAATTAGCAGTCGGGACACGGGCCCGGCGGAGAAGGCAGCTCTCGAGTGTAATCGCGATGAGCTACAAGTATCCTCTCGCCAGAGAGTCAATGGGGCGAATTCGAGTTGCGCAGCGAATACCTATACGTCGCCGCGAATAGCGCCGTGTATTGTACGCAACGTATCGCTGGCGCGCGTGAAATATCGAAGGGGCCATTATATTCGTCTTAACGTGAGATACACAACCGCAGCTTAATATGTAAAGAGACCGTGCTACTTTGACGCTTAAAGAACGCTCGCGCGCGTTTCTCACTAGCCGCCGGCGAGATCCGCCGCCGTCGCTGCCGCGTGAAATGTTTAAAGATCGCCGGAGAAGAGGAGGATCGAATGACTGATGAACCTCGTTGAATCGAGGAGTACTTATCGCGCATCGAGCTTGTGAAAGAGGTAACGGTGTGCGGCGACGACGCTGCGGCTGGCGGATATTACATGTATCGAGGCACGAGCGCGCGCGTCTCGAGTGTACGAGCGGATGCGATGCGAAAAGTGGACGTACCAGTCTGGAGAAATTCAACGTCTGGACGTCGGGACGTCATGGAGAGAGAGAGAGAGAGAGAGAGAGAGAGAGAGAGAGAGAGAGAGAGAGAGAGAGAGAGAGAGAGAGAGAGGATCCGCGCGCGGAAACCGCACCGTGTTTGACTTGGAAAGTGAGCCCGGCGCGCGATCCGTCAAAGTGAACAACGAGCAAACGGAGGCGGGAGATAAGTGCGTATCGTAATCGCGATTTCTTCTATCGCACGCGCGCGCGCGTTCACGATGGCATGTTGAAGGATTCCCGCATCCACTCTTCCGCGCGAACGGGGGAAAAAAAAAGAAGCGGAAGAGATCGAAGCGTGTTTCGTTACGAGAGGGTGGTCTCCGCGGTGCGGCATGCCGATACATAAATATCTTAAGAGTTATTAAACGGGGACGCCCATTCTTTAATAACTGAGACGCAACCGTGAGTCGTGTATACGTGTACATCTTTGTGCGGATGAATAACCATTCACTGGTAGCCTTGGGCCCGCGCCCATCATAAGACGTCCAACGAGTCTCCGGCGCTCGAGCTTCGGAAAGTTCGATTAGAGTTTTTGTTTGCTGCTCAGAGAGGCGAGATGCTCTTCTCTCTGCCTGCCTCTATCCCCCGTTCTTTACTTTGCCTCCTCGTCTCTCTTTCCCTCTCTTTCTCTGCCTCTCTCTATCTCGTCGAACGCACGAGTTCTGTTGCTCTCGTTCGGCTTTCCGACGTCGATGGTTCGTCCAGGTGCATGTCTTGCAGTTTCCATCTTCGCTCGCAGAGATAAAGCGAGAGACGGTGATGGCCACCGCAAGTATCCGCGTATTTTTTCGTCGCCCCTCTTCCGTCCATTCTTCCGTTCTCGCGACGGTGCATGTGTCTGTAAGGAAGTAAGAAGCGGCGTGCCGTTTCTCCTCTTTGCATACATACATTGTAACCCCGTAACCCTCGATTCGCCGAGTGAATTATCCTCGGCCCTTTGTTTCCCTTTTTTTTTATTCTTCACCCGGTCTCGCATTCAGCGTCGGGATGAAGATACTTGAGTTTTCTATGTAATTAGTTTCGCGTAATACCTCTCTTCGCCGAATGACTTGCAAATGTAATGAGTGGTAGTAGTGTTGCGGTATAGGGTTTCTCCTCAAGGGTACGCGGGATCTGCAATACTGATTGAAGTGTTCTTCGTTAGCTTCGTGCGCGCCCGCATCTATAGGATATACATCGCGTTCTTCTGCGGGACTATCGTAACAAAGTAGCGCTCTTAACAAACATTATTGCGCGCTATTACAGCGCCTTGAGTTGAATTAAGATTCTTAAAGCAACATTAAGGCTCTTAATCTTTACACAGCCGAAGAGATATCTCGCTTTGGGAAAAAAATCTCTAATCTTCCTCGTTTTGTTGGGGTACAACATTCTTCAAGATCGTGTCTTTCAATTCTTCGATGATTAATGCATCTCCCACGGCAAGTCGCCGGAGAGACTACGTCGTACGTCCGAATTCATTTGGCGTTCAATAAAACTATAATCGCGTCTCGCGTACGATTTATGTATTCGCGTTCCATGAAAATGCACGCGATAAAGCCTGCCTATCTCGCGGAGACCGCACGATGCGCGCTATAACCGCCTACGAGCGTTAACACACGTGGACACAGCCGGTCGATCGCTCCGGGCCTCAATTTAATAGTACCCAGGCTAAAACAATAGGCCGGGTCTGCCATGGTCGTCAGCCCGTCGTTTGGACAGCCCTGGAGGCCGGATCGGGAAAAAATAAATGGCCCGAAGAACCGAAATCCTCTTGCGCCCGCGTGCGCGGAGAAGACGGGGGTGTCGGGCCCTCCAGACGAGGGGAAGTCGAAGGAAAAGACGTTTGTAGAGGAGGTAGGCTAGGCCGAGAAGGTATATATGCCGGCGTCGAGGATGTAAAGGTGGATGCCACCACGCCCAGAAACGACCTCGAGACCTCGTTCGCTCTTCTCCCGTATGTCGCTTTCTCTCTTTCTCTTCTCATCTCGCATGTATTATCTTGCGAACCCGAACTTGTAACCCGTTCCCGCGAACCGCCCCGCTAGAAGAACGGTATCGTGCTTACGAGGCAACTGGCTTCAAGGCCAGCGCATATACGAAGGCGGCATAAATGCCACAAATATTTAAGCGCTTAGAATCGTCGGTGAGTGAAAATTCGCAATGTTGATTTTAGTCCGCTTACTACGACCGCGTAAACGACAGATTAATGCTATAAATAACGCTTTCGTTTCGGAGAATGCGTCGTGATAAAACGATTTCTGATTGAAACTGATCTAAATATAACGCCTCACCGTGCACGAGTGCTTAATACCTGTCACGGTATGTCAAGATTTTCTCTTGCGTATTCCGTTATAATAGCAGTTGACTTAATCCTTCGTGTTTAGAATTTAATAGATAGCATTAATCTAGATTTGCATACCGATTTACATCGAACCTTGTGATATGTTGTACATCTAAAATAACTTACAAGGCTTAACGGGAGTTAATGTAATCTTTCCTGTTTGGAATTTGATAGCTAAATTGCTCGTCTGTATATTTATAAAATCGATTTACGTTGAATTTCGCCGCGTATACTATAATTACTTCAAGAATGTCTTGAAACGAAAATGGCGAAACGAAAATTTGAATTTAAACTCTTGCTCACAGTTGAAGGTATGTCAACGTCTATCTTAATTTAGTCTCGAAATAGTGAAATCTCATTTAGATAATAAATGTCAATACGAGATTGCGTCCTCGACGACAACTCGTTAACGACGACGGTTACATCCGACTTCGGACTAACGATGATATCCTTTTCGAAGAGTCTCTCTTTTACGTTACATCGCGACGTCTCCGGGGACCGGGCGAGGATTGTAGTGAAAGGGTACGCGGGACCGAAGGAGAGTAATAATTTCTATGATTGCGACTCTAATAATATACGGGATGCTTCCGCGCAGAGGGACGTTGAATAAGGTACGTATCTAACCGGTCCTCGACGACGGGACGAGGGAACGTCGGTACTCTCGCGGACAGTTTCAACCGGGTCAACGCGAGTTTTGAGGTGCTGCACGTATCGCGCGCGCGCGCGCACGTATAGAAGGTACATAATACGTGGTAGAGGGTGACTAATGGTGCTCCAGAGCCACTACGATGTGTCGTCGGGGACCGCCGCGCGGATCGTTCCGATTAGCCATTACTTTATGCGGCGAAAGCGGTCTCTTCTTTGCCGCGCCAGGGCTAAGCTACTATGTAATTATCCTCGGAGGATCCTCGAGGGGATTCGGAAAGGGGGGGGGCAGGTGGCAGGGACAAGTCATGCACCGTCATCGTTTTCGAGTTCGGATCCGTGCCCTCCGCAAGGACGAAGTCGGCGGATCTATGATCTTACGGTATTACGGCGTGTCGGCGCGACCGTTCTTCGTAACGCCGCGCCGACAAGAAAATTCCCCTCCCGTTTGGTATTTATGAGAATATCCCGCACGCATGGACGACGATGAAGCAGCAGCAGCAGCAGCAGCATCCTACGCTGTGCATTTGAGTTTTTGGCGGCAGCGTTTTGCATACTAAAGTGTTACTGCGCCAAGCGATTAACGCGTCAGATATCTACCGGGAGTTACTCGAAGGATGTGGAGAAGAAGGAGAGACGGAGGATTCTCTCCACCTCGCGAGAATTGATTCGTCGTCGCTTTCTAAATTCAGATGCCCACCGCGCGCTGCCGAGCCGATATTAAAGCGCCCGAGAGATTCGATCGAGCGTCCGCGACGCGCACAGAAGGAGAGTGCCTTTTGCAGCGAGCGAGGAGGACGCTCCGTGACGCCGAGGGAGATAGAGATGACGCAGGAAGGTCTAATTGTGAGACTGGAGGCCCCATTACCGGGCCTGAAATTACAGGGCCGGTCCCCCGACCGCCTGATCCATAGAGTAGTCGCCGTCCTTGCTCGTCCATAGGGCGCTTAGTCCTGTTTTCGGGTGCCCCAACGCATTCCGAGAATAGTCTGTCTCATTATGGTGCCCTCCTACATTTTCGAGGCAGCCTCGTGTCATTTGTACGGAGAAATCGGGGTTGAACCTCCGCGGTATCGTCTAATCAATAATAAGGAATGCGTGTGCTGGACACCGTACCTGTATGCCAGAAAATATCACCTCGATGCAACGATTAACTTATAGCGGCCGTGAATGAATTTCAACTCTGAAGCGCATTCCGTCGTAATGATAACTCTATTCTACGTAGCGGAGAATTTTTTTTTAATATTGAAAATGTTTAGCAGTAAAAAATTAAAGTGAATATTTTCAATCGATCTTAAGCGTTAATTTTATCAATTAACAACAGTTTGGCGCGATGCGCTTTTTCTCCAAATGATGACATATTTAATCCCTCTTCGAGAATTTTGCTAATTTGTTTTTTCTTTATAAATCTCTCGAATACATTTATTCGCCTATGACGAGTTTATGATTACTTAATTTCACACAGCGGCAAAATTCACTTAGCCGCTACGAGCAATCACGCCTATTCCAGAATATATCCTTGATGTCGCATTGACGAGCTGTGAAATTGAAAGTGGCAAAAGTTCGCGATGGTTTCGCGCAAAAGCACTTGTCATCGAAGCCGCAGCGACGTGGCTGCGACATGCCTGATAGCCGATGGTAATTGAGAATAATAGCCGCGGCGGCCGTTTCGCGTATACGTGTGCGCGTCTCTCCGCGCGTGTATGCGTGGATATACACGCGCGCGCGCGCGCGCACGTGTGTGTATGTTTACGTGTGTACACGACGGTCAAGTACGTTCACCCCGCGGCAATGCGCGGCTGTATCGCCTCGTAGGTCGCTTCCCTCCACCTAATGCTGTGTAAACCTATTTGCTGTAAAATTACTCTGTGGTGGCATCTCTCGCTACCTCGCCTCGAGCTCATCTTGTCTGCCCGTGCGCTCTCTCGCGTGTAGAAGCACACGAACGGCGGCGTTGAGAGCGTTCCGCTTTCGAGACGGGCGATTTAAAGGCTCTCTCTGTCCCTCTCTATTTCTCTTTTTCTCCCTCTCTCTCTCTCTCTCTCTTTCTCCTTTTTTCTCTCGTTCTCTTTTTGTTTCTTCCACCTGCGCGTCACCTGCCTTTTTATTCGTCGCCGCAGAAGCTCTTTTCGCGCGTGAAAATAATCAAACCGAATGCACCCGCGGCTCCGAGCCGCGGAACGGAGAGTAATCTACGCTCACCGTATTGCACGGAGGCTGCTCGCTTTTTCGCATCTTTGGTAGCACGTGTTTCGTGTATATTAAAATATCATATTAAGTCAAATGTCATTTTTTTGTGTACTTTAAACACACATTACCTTTTGCTTTTTAATTAAAAAGAAAAATTACGTTATTTTAGCAATGTTACGGAAGAACCGTAATGAACCTGTGGTACAAAGTATGACATTCAGATTTAATTGAAAATATTACATCATCCACAGCAACGTTATTACGCTGTGTCGTGATCACGAAGAAAGAATATGCTAACGGGAACATCGCGAATTGTCATGAATATTCCATCCTTCGCGCTGTTATCCTCTCTCTTTTCTGACTGAAAAAAAAAATTAATTATCTCTCGCGCGACATCTGTCGCGACATCCGCTGCTCGTGGGCGGCGTGGAAAGAAAGAGGGAAGCTCCGAAAGAAACGGCAGGGGAGATTCGCGCTTTACATTAGTCCACGCTCCGAGATGCGTGTACGTGTGCGAGTGGGACTAATTCGGTAAGCCAGCGTCAAGCGAGACGAAACCGCCACCGTAGTCGTAAATCAGCGCGAACGCAACGGGCACGCTGCGTGTGCCGAACGTTGGCCGTGGCGCGAATGTATTGGCGTACCGCGGCGGTCGCCGTAGTCGCGCGGGAGATCCTCTCCGTACGTTAACGCGTCGACCTGATGCGGACAAAACTCCGCGCGGTAAACACCGCGAATTGATTCGTACGGCGACGTACTGCCGCGCGCGTCAATTATCCGAGACCGACGCTCCGG
The DNA here is from genome assembly GCF_000956235.1 of Wasmannia auropunctata. NCBI lineage: Eukaryota > Metazoa > Arthropoda > Insecta > Hymenoptera > Formicidae > Wasmannia > Wasmannia auropunctata. The sequence goes on along the minus strand of NW_012028382.1, from coordinate 940,387 downwards.
TTTTTCCCGTTCGTTTCTGGATGCAGTTTCTTTCCTTCGCGAAGAATAGCGATGCAATTACCGAACTTAGCCAGGTGTGACTAACGAATAGTGTCACACTATTATATATAATACACTCTATTCGGCACAAAAACGGTGTAAATTTTGCCCGTTGGGGCTTGATTCGCGCGCGCGGGATAACGTCTTCTCTACTTAATTCATAAACTTGTTCCCTCATCTCCCGCTCATGTACCGCAAGTCGCGAATCGCGCCGATGACGCAACGTTCCACCGCACACGTGGCCTGAATTTGTCAAGGTTTCGTCATCGCCATTGCGTGACCGGTTCTTAAAGGATACAAATGTAGCCAGGTCGACGAGCTTTGTGCCGTCGATGACCCCGGGCACGTTAGGTGAAGGCCGCAATAACAGCAACCACAACGCCCCGGACGTTCGTTGCCGCGTAGTGTGAACTCGGCATTTTTGCCGCCTGTCCCCCCGGCACCATTCTCGATCTGTCATTGAGCCCAGCCCTACTCGCCGGGGAGAGAAGACTATTAATCAGCCTGTGTCGGTCGGTGGTCCCTTTAAACGGATTTAAAGGACGACACCGACAAAGGAGCGCTTTTTCGGATCTGCTCTCTCTCACTTATTCGCCCTGTCGTCTATTTCGAAAGGAGCCACGATGGCATTTCCCCGTCGTGCGTTAGTCCCGCCCGTGCGAAAATATCACGTCCGTTCACAAATTGAGTTTTTATTATTCGTCTCTTTGTCGGTCGGCACCCCGCGCGCCTTCATTATAATAAATTCTTTCACTTCACTTGTTCTAATTATTATTCTCGACGTTCAACTGCTATATGGTAAATAAACGATACTGCTGTGATAAATAAATTCTGAGCATTTTCTAAATCCGTTGCACGTTGCGTAATAATTTGATGCGTCTCTTAAATGGCAACCGTCGATTTATATTCTAATCTATCGACCGTATAATTGTCAAAAGCGCTTCCGAGCGTAAATTATGTACGGCTAACGTGCTCGGCATCATAATTTAGAAGTTATATCGTCCGTAACGTATTCTAGTGTAATAAGAGCTCCGGCCCCGCGAGTCCGCCCGCTAAATGTAGATTACAATCTGCGCAACGTGGAAATTACAACCCGGCGATTACGCAGCTGGGACGTTATTGGATCGCGCTTTTCAGGCGGGTTTCGCGTCCTGCTCGATAAGCGGCGGGAGGAGAACCAATACCGGCACCGTCCTCCCTGCGCGCGCCGTATACGAAAGAGCCGTATGCACGCATGTATAGGCACACATGCCGCACGTTCCCCACAGCGGCGAATCTAACGGTAAAGCCCGGGATTCGATTGGTACGCGAGATGCCGACGAATAAAGAGGAACGGAGAGGGAGAAAGAGAGATAGAGAAATGCGTCGGGGACGGAGAGGATAATTGCCAGTGAGAGGGCAGAAGGGAGGGAGGGAGGGGATTAAAGAATACAGTGGACGGCGGGAAGACTAGATACCGCGGGCTCGAGAAGAATGGGAAACGATAACGACGATCGAGGACCAATAAACTACTGGTTGCGCGCCTATCTCCGCTTAGCCGCCGGTGTAATTATTTCGCAGCGGAAGAAAAGACGATCAACGAGTAGAGCACATATCGGACAACGGAATTTGCAACGTTACTTCTGCTTGCCATGCCGCGCGCGCCGATTAGCTGGGGTTAAAGCCTATCCATCTAATCGGATCGATAATTCGACAAGGAGGCATCCTGGACGCACGGCTGGATTACTGGTTTCTGGAAAAATCCTCCGTATCTCCCCTGCAACCGGTGTGTGTGTGCGCGGTAGAGAATCTACTACGTAACCGCGCTTAAACAACCGTAATCTTACGTGTAGCAATATCTGAGCTATCATTTTATGCGCTAGCGCAAAATAGATGAGGAAAGCAACGACCGCTTCGTACTATATATTTGTGCCTACCTGGAATACCAAGATCGCGATTTAACTATTCCGTGCACGGACTATTTTTCTATTACATAAAAATGCTCTAATTTTTCTTATTTGATTTGATACCTGTCCGATACCTTATCTCGCGTGTGAAGAGCGATCGACTCCGAAGTGTATAGCGATCTTTACGCGCCAGGGTAGTATTCGAATCTGGCGTGAAGATAACTTGACAAAAATCACGAGTGATTCTGCTGGATACACGATTTCGAAGTTAGTACGTGACTCTTGAGCACCACGGCTAACGACACGCCGAACGAACCGTGGGCTCGTTTCGGGAGTCGCAAGAGGCGCCGTTAATATTATACGCTGGGATTCGATGTCCATCTACATAAGCAGATGCGCGGTTTATTACATGGGAGACGAAATGGTAGGACGCGCGGAGGGGCGCCCGCGCGCATGTACGGCATGTGGGCCCCTTTTAAAGGTGTCGGGTGTAGTTTTGCCAGAGATTGCCGAAGTGAATGCGCACCAGTCTCGTTTTTTTTTTCTCCGAAAATTAGTCGGTCATTAAATCGACCTCGGCCTCTCTCGATGCTCCTTCCGCCCCCTGCGCTTTATTTCTTCCCGTTTCAAAAGCACCGAAATTGGCGCGTGACATGATTCTATCTATCGCGCTTATATTACCGAACGCGTGTTATTAAGAGCACTATAGAGCCAAGTGAATGGTTTGAAAAATTAAAATTGTGAAAATTCAACTGAAATTCGATCGAGAATACGTATTGAGATTAAACACTGATAATCTTGATAAACGGGCTGGCCGTTTTCAGCGAGAGGCCGTTACCCTTGAAACATCGTCGTGAACCTGTGAAATTGAAAGAATCGGTGATCACGACTTCTGTTCTGCTGGCTCAGCGTGATTTATGTCCATGCGCTCTCTCTTTTTTTTCTCTATCATAATATCTCCCCGCATTCTTACGAGTAGCTTGGAATCATTGCTCCTCCCGCACATGCCGATACTCTGCGAATGCGTCCGCAACGGGCATAATTATTCGCTGAAGTAGCGCTTAACTTGCCGGTAATTTCGCGAGGGCCGATCATCTGCGTAACATATCGCGAGGGACACGTCGTCGACGCGCGCTTACGTGAGCGTCATTATCATTATCCTGGCCATTTCAATTTCAACGAGTCTCGGGGTCCGAGTTTCGACGTTGCCTCGGGTTGCGGCGGAGAGCAACGTGTGTTTAATATTCCCTATCTTTTATTTTAAGTTCCCGCACACACCCGCGTGCACGCAATCGACTTTGTAACTCTACGCCTTTTACGATCGCGCGGCTGTGGACTCCGGCCGGCCGAAGCACGAGCTTCGTCAGATTCGTACCCACACCGGATTCGATCGGTATCTCCAATCAGCATAGTAGATACGTCGCCCGGTAATGTACATTCACGTGCATGTCGCCTAACGGTACCTCACGCGGGAACAAGAATCCCGCGTGGTAGAAGGACGTCAGTGTGTCGATCATGCCGGGATTCGTGGCAATACAGACGAGAGGGAGAGAGAAAAAGAGAGGATTGAATAATGTGAGTAGGAGCCCTTTTCCTTGTTCGATTATCGTCTTCTTTTCCGTCGGCATATTTTCATCCATGAAATAACGCTCATCGAATCCATTTCAATTAATTTTCTTTTAGAGCAACATCGGACTTACGTTTAGATGATAATGACCGTCATTCTTATATTTTACAGATTCTTTTAGTGTACAGATAAATTAAAAAGTTATAAATATTAATAAAATATTAATAACGTATTAAATGATGATATCCTGGCCGAATTGCAAGATAAAAATTTGAAAGAACTTGTTCGTGAGAAATTAGCATTCAAGATACTTGATTATCGGTGGTAAAAGTGACGAGATTAGTCTCACACTTTCATGCGAACTCTTTCCCGATAGAAATAGCGTTCCTCGACAACCGGTTCGGCGCCGTTGCAAGTACATTGCATACGCGCTGTACGCTTCCCGGTAACGAGCAAGGGTTGCGAGAGGGAGCAAGGCGCGGAAAGGGGCAGGCGCGGCGAGGGCCGGGAAATTAATTTCGTTGTACCGTGAATGTTCACAGCACGAGTCGCGTACGCAACGTGGCTAACGAGCTTCCACGAGTTAAAAGTGAGCGCTTCGCGTTGCCGGATTAAGATATCGCGCGGATTACTACGCGCCGTGCACGCTCGGACAAGAGAGAGAGAGAGAGAGAGAGAGAGAAAGAGAGAGAGAGAAAGAGAGAGAGAGAGAACAGACTTGCGCGCGAGGAAGAAGGGGTGGGGGGAGGGAGATACAAGGGAGGAAGGACGAGAAAGGGGCCAGAGAGCACAGAGGAAATCTTAATATACACCATCGGGTGTACTAACATCCCTTAAGAACGGTCAACTAATTGCGCAAAGCCGTATATAATCCGGAGATTCCGCGTAACAAAGCCACGCCGCGGTGGATTATATCAATTAGACGTTCGCGCAAATGCGAGAGAGAAAGTAAAAGAGGAGAGTGAGAGAAGGGCGAATACGCGGCCACGCGGGTGAAGGATGGGGTACGGGGGAAGATTGGTTTGCGCCGGTGGTGTGCTCGGGGGGCCGTAATGCCGGCGCTTGTACACCTGGTCGTAACGAGTGTTAAGTGTTACGGCCGGCTAAAAGGACGAGACGGTAGAATGAGGAAGGATACACGACAGGAAGCTAATTATAATAATCCGTCGGGGCTATAGGGCTCGATGAATGACGGCTCCGTGTTCTTTGTAGTTAAGAGAAAATCCGTGGCCGTTTCTTGCGCCGCCGCGCCGCGCCGCACCGCGCCGCGCCGCGCTGCGCGCGGCCAGCCAACACTCGCGCCACGTTCTAATCCGTTCGTGCGTGGCGCGTCGCGTATTTGCCCGCCGTATATTTGCGGTTATTCCCTACCTAATACCACCTCCGGTCTTTGCTAATGCGCTATCGAGAGACGAAGGGAGAGCGTGCGCACGTATCGTCCCGAGTGAAGTTAATTGTATGAAGTCCTACACGAGAGAAACCGTGCGTGGTACTGCAGCGCGACTTTCAATATCGAAATACGGATCTATACAGTTTAGTCTTTGTATTCGGAGTGATAATTTTTTAATCGTCCATTATTACGTAAATTGAAATTTAGACGCGTGTGCAGGAGCGACGCGCTAGATGTCCGCGTCACGACGATTCGCGCTTGTCCACTTCATTGTTATCCGATCGGTCGATCGCGGACTCGACTCGGGATTCACGAATGTACATTTCGTATACATTTCGGGCGAGCAATCTGCGGCAGTGGTGAACGAGCGAGCGAGCGGCCGTGCTTTATCTGCGAAGTATACGCGAGGAGCCGCAATTATGCGGAGGGACTCTCTCATTCGTCATCCGCGGTGGTGATCGCTTATCAGCGGTCGTTCGTTTCGGTAGCAATATGTCCTACGTGCGGGGCAAGCCGGCGCGGCCGGCTGGCTACCCAGAATCTCTCGTCGGTCGTCACGGACGATCGGTGGCTGCATTAACGTCAGACGATCGCGTCGTTGCGAAAGAGAAGAGGAAACGAAAAAAAAAGGAGCAATAATAATCTCGACAACGGGGCGATGCCTGTGCGGATCGACGGAGGGAGAAAGGGGAAGGAATTGCGCGAAGGGGGCAGAACGGCAACTCTCGGGGGTTCGATGAAGGAAAAAGGAAAAGACAGAAAAGCGATCGTAACGGGCGAGAATGTGTCTTCCTCGGCCCGGGCCCGTTGCACGGATGAACCAATAATGAGTTAAATGCAATTAGGCCCCGCCAATATGCCCTGTCGGTGGGTATGTACGGGCGTGAGAATGAAATATTGTAATTCATTTGGCGCCCCCGGGCTTGGGCAGGATGCATTACCCATTCCGCATTGCGCGATAGCGCCGAAAACGCCTCGCAGACCTCGGGGACCGTGGCGTGGAACGCATGTATATGCCGAGGGACGTTCACCACGCGCATGTGCGCGTGTATATAGACGCGTGTATACACGTAAGCGCGAATGGAAGTATGACCTCAGATGGATATCGGTTAATAGCTTTTTTCGGGCGAGGTTTCGGCAAAGGAGAGACAGAGAGAATGAAAGGAGAGAAAGAGAGATAAAGAGCAAAAGATGCACGAGGGGTTCAGAAAGAAAGAGCAAGAGACAGAAAAGAGAGAAGCTGAAACTTGTTGCGAGACGATTCTAGCTTCTCTCTCCCTCTTTTCTCTCTCTCTCTTTCTCTCTCCCTGTCTTTCTTTCTCTCTTCGTCACGCTAGTAATACCGCTGCGGCCGTTGCGTATGCGACTGCGATTCCGTAGCGGCAGCGATGACTAGCGACGAGGGAGACCAGGAACTGTTTAACATACGGTAATGGTTGATTCAGCCTTTTTGCTCGTGTCGTCCTGTTACACGTGTGATACAGTGACGTAGTGCTGTTGCACGTTTGTCCTCTGACGATAAGGACGCGCGCGCACGCAGCGTAGGTGCGTGCATGTGCAGCACGCTCGTACGCATCGTGGTTGACGCCGCGTGTGCATATGTGCGTGTATACGATTGACCGTGCACGCACGCAACGACGACACGCCGGGAAGTTAGGATTAGCTCTCTTTTAAGTTAAAGCCCGAGGGTGCTGCTTACCTCCTGCACGCTCGTCTTTGCGCAGCAGCGCTCTGCACGTCTCCGGGCGAACTCCGCTAAACGCGAAGTGAAACAAGAAACATCTGTTGCTTGAGAATGCTAAAATTGCGCCGGTGCCGTAACAGCTTCCCTACCGCGGACTTGAATATTCGTGCGAGAAACCCGTTGTGGTCGAAAGTTTGCACCGTCGACCGCATAGGGCCATAGATGCATACGAAGATGAAGGAATGCTTCTTAACACTCCATTGTTCGTGTTCATTGTGCAGGTACGTGCACCTAAACGCAATAACGCGCAGAATAGAAATACGTAATTTTACTACTCAATATATTGCAAATTAAAGTTGTCAATATCCGTCAAAGACGTGAAGCAGAATTTCTGTTTTTTTTTCCAAGCAGATATTTGCGTATAGAGTCCCGCTGTGATGTTACCAAATTGATTTGTCTCAGGCTTATATCCCCGATTTCTCACGGCCGGTTCGATGCTTTCACGAAATTCCTTTGTGCGCTCCTCGGGCCCTTCCCTTTTAAGAGCTGAACAAAGGAACGATTCCTCGGTGCGTTTGTCACAGTTGGCCTCACCTCTAGGTGAGCCTACTTCTAGGTGGCGCGGAGGTGAAGTAATTAGACGGCTCACTGGGCCGGCTTCCAAAACGAGCTCCGGTCCGGTGCGTTTACTAATGAAAGGGAGTGACTAACGACAGATTATTAATATTGCTCGGCGATCTCGATCTCCCATCTAGCACGATATTAACTATCTCACACGCATGAGGCCGGTTTCCTACCTCGCGGTCTGTGATCTCCGCAGCGCGGTACATGACGGCTAATTAGAAGGGTCAGAGGCAACGGAAACCCTTCAGAGGAGTAGATCGTACTGTCGAGGGAAGCATTACGTCAACCGTAGGTTGCACTGTTCGCTCATTAGCTGACGCCCGTCCGCATCGCCACCGATACGATCAGCGATTATTTTTCTTACGGTTAGAGAAGATAACTTTCCTTCATTTTTAACAGTTGACCAAAGTCGGCCCGAAGCTAAACATCTAAAGCAATAATTAAGTTACTTAAGCCCTCTTTATTAACAATAGCGGCGCTTGACGGGTCGGGTGTGTGCCCCTTTCTCTCTCTTTCTCTCTTTCTTTTGGCGCTGGTTACATTATTAAAATCTTCATCATGGTAGGTAATATTAAAACGCGCGTTGAACGTACGGTGATTAACGATGTCGAACGCTTCCACGAAAGTGGCAAGATAATTGGGCAACGATGACATTAAGGGACTTAGCGCTAAACCTCTCGTTATAATTACGGGCTTTCTCGCTCGCCTAACAACAAGAGAAAAGAAGAATAGACACTTGAGAGTTGCCTGTCTCGCGGAATGAATTAGTCGTCTTCTCCCGATGGGAACGGGTGGAAGATGGACGGGGGCGAGGATAAGGACGAGGAGGAGGACTCTTCGTAGAGCGAACTCGCATCGCGCGAGCATCGGCTCATTAATCTCCTGCAGTAATTGCGACCATATTCTGAGGGAGCGTGGTTAAGACTCTCTTCTCGGCTACCTCTTCTCCTCCCCCTCCTCCCTCTCCTCCCTTACTCTTTCTCCTCCTCCTCTTCTTCCTCCTCCTCCTCCTCCTCCTCTTCTTCATCTTCTTCAGCGTTCTTCCACGTCATCTGCAGCGAGGGATAAAAAAGGAAGAGGAGCGAGCGCAGCGGGAAGGAACCCCGATACCTGTCCATCAGCGCCGATCGATTGCCAATAATAGCGCGGTCCCGGGTCCCGATCGCCGATCTTCGGCAAGTTTTTAACGTTTCAGGGTGCTCATCAATTTCCCCGCGATGCTTTTGCACTTCGGACGCGCAACAACGGATGTCGCTTCCGCGCGAAATCGCATCAACGACACACGTTTCTCACGTGGCGCATCTTTCTTTCCGCTCTTTCTTTCTTTTCCTTCCGAAAGGCCGGTCCGGTCAGGCTACACAACAGTCACCGTTGTCGGCATCGCCCGGCATTTCTTAATTATGCGGTCTCCCTACCATCCGATTTTTAGGCGACGGTAAATTAATTATGAGCTTGCATATTATTTGAATGGCCGTTGCTGCTGCTGCTGTTGCTGCCGGGCCTGTTTCGCTCGCATTTCTCCTCTCCCTTTCGCTCGCCCGCTCCTTCTCGATCCCTTGCGCCGATCGTCTGCTTACGCGGATGCCGCGGTCATCATTAATTATCGGCCGATGTAATGACCCGGATGACCGAACCCATGAGCGGCGGCCGACCATAGCGACTCGATTCGGCGCTTTCGGAGAGGTGTTTCCTTTTAACGATCGTGGCTGTGCTTTAGGGACCTGCCTGCGAAACCCGTGCTCGATAATTTCGTTGGACGTATTACGGACCGATACGTGGAACACGCGCATAAACGTAAGTACAAGTTATACGAGGTAATTCTTGGCTCCAACAGTTTTTTGAAATCATAAAGGGGCAAGGGTACGTTTACTACTTCGCTCCGTAAAGTTTCGAAGTTTTCTGATGAAATCGGCTCTTCCTTCCTTCCAATCATTCCTTGTCAATCATTTTAAAAACGGCATCATTGCTCCTAAAAACTTTTTCTAAGCTCCATTAAAAAAACGAATTACCGTATCGTGTTTAGCCTTTTTCTTTACAAGAAGAACATCATCACCCCTGAAAAGAAGTTATAATCGCTTAAAATTATGTAACCATTAAGAGAATCCACTGCGCGATAATTGACGCGACGACGCTCCGTTAACATCGTGCCGCCTTCGCCCTTCGTCATAGCGAAACGCGACACGTTCCCGCGGCGGATTATGAGATGACGCCATGCAGCCGCGGTGGGGTAACGGGTTCCGAATCGGGAGCCCCCGCGTGTACCCGGAGTGTACCCGTAGAGATCGGTCCCGCTACCGATCCACGAGAAGATCACGATCGAGGTAGCCCGCGCGCGGTGGCGGCGTGCGGGGCGCTATACGGGAGTATGATCCGACAGCACCCTCCCTGTCGAGTTGCCCCGGGGCCCCGTGTGTTGCAACGAGAGTGAGTAGAAGCCAACATCGCGCGCGGCGTGAGGCGTTCCGCACACAACTCAAAGGTTGTTGACATAAACGGTCCCGGACGTACAACGTTTTAATACAAAGTTCTTTACGATCCCCGGGCCCACCGGTCCCGGCCCGACGCGGCGCTGGCTCGCGAGTAAACCGGGGCCGGACGGAACGGACGGACGGACGGACGGTAAGCGGACAGGGCGGTTTGCCGGTACGCGGTAGGGCCCCCGCTCTCAAGATTAGGCCCCGTGGTGCGTATACGCGTCCGCATAAATCCCGGCCCTCCCATAAATTGCGATACGGTAGCATTAAAGTGAAAATAATGTATGAAATTTGCCTTTTGATCATTTTGTCGGCCGGGGGCTCGCGGCTTCCGCTCTCTCGCTCCCGCGCCCTCGGGGTCTTCTTCCCCCCTATCTGCCTGTCGTCGTTATGCCTCTCGATCAGATCCGTTGTGCCTCTCGTCCGCCGGTATCCAAATACGCGTGAAATAAATCGAACCAGATATGACGACGTTCGAAAAATTTTCTAAGCCGTTCGTTGCTATATAGTTTCATCCAATTTGACTTGTTTCAATTTTTTACATTTTATTATACATATAAGTATTATCTAAATTTTTTTTAACAGGCATATAAACATCGACTAATTAATATATCGACCGTAATAATAAAACCGATAATATCGAAATACTTATTCGATTTCTTTGTGCGATTTTAAAACATGAAATTGCAAATATCGTTTGAGTCTGGCACGATGATTACCGTTGTGCGTAACACGCGCCATCATCGGAGGTACGTATCTGGCGATATACGTCGTTGGAGGATGCCCTAATCTCGCATCGGGCCCGCTGGGCGCAACGTTCGCGGCCGCCGCACGTCCAAGGGCCTCATACTCCTCCCGCGCGGGAGTCCCTTCTTCTCGGGCTCGTGTTCATGAATTGCATGCTCCTGCTAGGGGGACGCGGCCTTCCTAGTAGCTGCTACTTATTTAGCCCTAATTTCTGTCCCGGGGCAGCACCCACTGAGAGGTAACGTACCGCGTGCGTCGACGTGCGTGCCCCGCGATTACGTGGACGCAGGTCAAACGGGGTGGCACGCGATAATAAGAATTCCGAAAGCCTCTAATCCAATACGTTGCCGTGATTTATCGTACATTTTTAGCCCCGACTCGTCAAATTTTTGTAACGTATCATTTAAACGTTAATTCACGAGCATTAATTTTCGCACGTCTGCCTGCCCTTAAATGCTTCCCTCGCGCCTCCGCGGCGGAATCTTTTGTTTCCTATACTATTGGTCGGGGATTTCAACTCTGTGCATCTCACGGAGACGAGATCTCGCTTTATACGTAATCGCGCATGCATTGCGGATGTCGTTATTATCAGCATTATCGCAACCGTTACCACAAACCTTGAGTCTGTAACTGTACCTGCGGAAAGATAACGAAGTGACTAGCTTCCTGGATATCTTTATTGCGGCACCGCGGAAAAAGACAAAAATGCCGTCGTGAAGAAATCCATCTCTCATATATGTGCTGAACTCCAGCCGCTTGCTGGTAGCTGGAAAAAAAAAACGAGACACGTGAGAGACGTTTCCTCGCAGAACCTGGCTATCATCGCTCTACACGACGAGCATGCAGCCTTATGATCATACAAACAAGAGTTCACGAATTCGTATACGCTCTTTTTTATTATTTTCTATTATATGTTATTTAGATTTTATCAACGCATATATAAAATGATGTAACTTCTTTGCCATTGAGTTAAGGTTATTGACATCAATATTTATCAACTATCTCGTCGCATTTCTTCTTTTCGTCGCGAATGAAACCAGTTTAAACATATTCCTTGCAATCCATACCTTATCCACGTTGCGCACGGCATTCTACGTGACATTTATCTTGCACGTCATTTCGGAATTATGCAAAATGCGTCGAAATCCGAGCGAAACACTCGGCGTTAGCCACGATCACGCCCGTCCCGGACACGCTGGCGCGGCACGGCGAGCGTGCAGCGAGTAACGCGGGCCGTAACTCATCGCAAGTTCGTGCCCGTCGTGCTCCCCGCGTTTAACTCACGCGTATGTCACTAGCCCGCTGATGTACAACGGCTACGTGTCGGCTTTGCTTAGGACGCGATTACGCGCTAATGCGTTTCTCGGCGTTGCGTGTATACGCTCTGCCGCCGCATACTCGCCGCCGCTATACTATTTGCGGCCTGCGGCGACGAGCTATAATTGACATGTCGAAATAAACGAGACTCCTGTCAAAATTCCCATGTGCACGTGTGCTTGTGATATACTTTGCGTATATGAATGCGATTATAGGAAAGTTTTGCCGCGAGGAAAAATTAAAGAATTTCTTTAAAGTCTATTTATGTACTCGTATTTCTAGAAATGTGTCTCTACAATTATTTTAACACATTTACTGCCACTATACAATTAGGTCAATTTGGTCTCCGATGTGCTATTTTTATATCAATATATTATTTTAATGTTATTTAATTATTCTTATTCTTCATTAAAATTTATAATAAAATTTTTATTCCCCCCTCCCCTCTCTTTAAAAAACTCGAGACGGTGAAAAGCTGGAGTTTTTTTTATAAATTTTCAATTACGAATTAACTTGTATTTGGCAGTCAACGTGTTAAAGTGTTCATTACAAAAGAACCGTGTTCTTTAATTTTAAATTGGCATTATTGCACATTAATCTTGTTACTGATATGAAGTTTATTTCGGTCTCTGATGAAGCGCCAGAGTACCGATAATATCGAAGGCGATCCCTCGTATAGCGTCATGGAGCAAAATTGTAGCTGTGTACGACGAAAGTCGCGAGCGTAAATCGCAAGATGATGCGCGTACGCGATTTCGCTTGTAACAATAATAAAATCGCCGCTTATAAATTACGGCCGTTGTTTTTTTGTAAGATTTGTATACTCGAACCGCGGCTCTCTCTCCGCGACGAGAGAAATGAAGAAAGAGGACGAAAGCATCTCTTCCGAGAAACAAACGGGAGGAAGGGAGAACAACGCGGTACGCGGGCTCACGAATCACCCGTTGGCTCGTTGTCAGATCGTTAGGGTACTGCTCGCGCGCACGGCTGCATAATTAATAGAAAAGTAGACAGCAGCATGCGGTGGCGGCGGCGGTGCCGCTTATCCGCGGACAAAAGTATCCGCGCGAGATGACGGTGGCAGATAATTGTGGCAGGGTACACGGTCGCCTAGGTCGCGCGGAAATTCGAGGAAGAAAGAAGCCGAGGGAGCATATAGGATTAGCGAGAGGGGGAGACAGGGGGGACGGCGCGATCGCGCGGAGGTGGCCGGGGAGAAAGAGGAATTGGAAGTCAGACACGACGTGTAGAAACGGCGAGTCGCGTATGTACCATACTGTCCGCGACTGTATACGGCCGCGAGTGCGTGACAAATAAATGCCTGCCCGCAGCGAAGCGAACGGGAATTTGCATTCGTACGCATAATGCGGTCGAGAAGCCGCGCGCTCGCTTGCCTGCTATCCCCGCGCTGTCCTTCCGAGGGATTTTCTCCTTCTTCCTCTCTTCCTTTCTTTTTCCCTTCCGTCCTATCTCGTGTGTTACTGTCTCTCCTCCAGAAAAAACGTCAAAATTAAAAAAAGAAAACAGTTATTTAATGAATTAATGCATCGTAATACCAATAGTGAGTGGAAAGACAGAAACGAAGATAAAATTGTGTTGTAAACATTTAAAGGAAATGGCCATTAACACATGCGGAGAGAACGGAATAAAAAATGAATGGCGTGTCAGCGAGAACGAGAAAAACATGTTGGCGCATTCACGCATGTTAGATGAAGTATTTATACAGCATCCACAATGTATAAAGATGTCCGTATCGATTGACGAAGCGGACCCGCGTCCCGGCGGGCAAACTTATAATCAAGATCGAGCGCTCCGCAGGATGACAGAGGAAAAAGAAGCAAGCGCATTAATGCATCCGGGAGTTAATTGAACCTCCCGCGTCAAAATCGTAAACGTGTCGCTGACGTATCTCGCATAAATAATGGATCATCCCCGGGCGCGTTAATCTGTACAGCCGAGTGTTACTAAATAAGTACAACATTATTCCGGCAGTCGCGATAAAAGTATTGCCCGGGCGGTTATAATTCGCCGTACATAATCGGAATAACGCGCGGCAATAACTCACATACCCGCGAGTAATTATTATTGCCCCCGCCGCAATTAGTTACTCTCTGGTGTGATACTCCGCAACATTTTATTGCTGATTTATCGCTGCACGCGTGTTAAGGAAACGTATCGCGCGCGATGCCCCGGCGCTCGTTTCAAATGATCAAAAGCCAGTTCCTTATTAAATAGGATTATTTTTATGAAGTCACCGCGCATGCGACTTCTCACGCGATGTTATGAACTCGGTCGACCGATGTCATGTCCGGTCGTTATAATTATCGGAATCGCGCGATATTACGAGCTACACGGCACGCCTAATTAACGCTTAATCCCACAAATAAATTTACGCATTATGGAAAGAGGATAAAGGCGCCGGTATAGGGTACAAGTGTTAAAAAGTTCTTGCCTGTCGTATTAAGAATTTTATTTTGCATCAAGGTAGTATGAAATACCTGGCACATCACAAGAAAGCATGTTTATTGCAATCCGTTGAATGCATATGACTTTATTCTAATTGAGTTCTTGATTTATTTTTCACACGCATATTTTCGTTTCTATACTAGCGGCCATTTTCGATCATTCAGAGAACTACCGGGGTAGTTAATTTGGCAACGTATCATATTCACTTTTTGAAACAGGACGTTGGTTAATTCGAGAGAGAGAGAGAGAGAGAGAGAGAGAGAGAGAGAGAGAAAGAAAGAAAGAGTACGGTGGCACAAAGCCGGAGTCCCGTGAGTACGAAGCTGTGTCGAAAACGAGCGGGCCTGATACCGCAAGATAGGAGGGCCAACGATCCGGACGTCACCCGGCATCGGCGCAAACGAGCGTGAACCGCGGACCGATTAAGGAGGGCGGGGAGGGGGTTTGTTACGATGGGGAGCCATCGTACTCTCGTTTGCAGCATCGCGCACGACGCCGCGTCGGCGAATCTTTACGCGAGTTTTTACGGCTGCTTTCAGATTTCGCTAACACGCTCGGGGCGCTGAGACGACGCCGGGCAGAACGGCTGGAATGTCATACAAAGGGAGAGTCGCGAACTCGCCGGGCGTGATTGTCCCTCTGTTTAAATTGCTCGTAAAGAGCCGGACGATATGGGCCTTAATGGCCCACGATTACGGCCGGCGCTGAACTAGTTATTGTTTTCGTCGTCCCTCGATCTCGTAGAGTTTCTATTTGTATCTCTCCCCTTTCGTGCAGTTTTTGCTCGGCGGAATGCGCCGAGATTTCCAACCACGAGGTCTACCTTAAAGTTATTTTGAAGCCATTTATCTCTGAAGCTTGCGCACATCTCACATCCTTCTGCACTTCTCTCGTCCCTTTTTTTGTCTCTTTACCGTTCTGCCGCGCCGCGCCGGTTCAGGGTCTACGGGAAGGAAGCACGCGGCGCAGATAGAGAGAGCGGGGCGCATTCGGATGTAGAACGAAAAGTAAAAGAGAAAGGTGAGAGATCGGTTCGTGGCGCGTCGTATGGAACGACTCACTTACGGTGAAACGTGGAATTCCAGAGATAAGGGGGCGGCCGAAGTGCCGGGATATTTCAATTTCGTGCCGCTTATCTCGCGGCCGTTGACTTACCGAAGTAAGGAGGCGTCGCTTTAACGTAATTACCGACAAACAAGTCGCGATGGATGAGCCCGTCGGCTTTGAGATTACCCACGAACGAAACTCGAACGGGGCTGCGGCGGCGGCGACGATACACCGCGACGAAAATCTCTCGGAAACGCGCCGGCGCGTTCGTTTGTACAAATCGTCGTACATCCCGGCTTACCTTCACGATCGATAAATCACCAACCTCCCCTTTAAGCTGTTCGCGTCGCCCTCGTTAAAATGCCGACGCGTGTTTATTTTCCTGCTTTCTCACGCAACACTTAGCTTCACGCGCTTCGACGGCGACGCGCGATAAGGTGCACCTCTATGTCGTTCTATACCTGCCCATCGCGCGATTAAGTCAAGCGCCTTGTGACAAACTAATGATAATGAGGCCACATTTGGGTTTCCACAAAAAAAATAGAGTTAAATAATCTGAGAATCGACGTGATAATTAATTCAAGCTTCCAGACTGTTCTTGTCCTGTGTGAAATTTATATCGCTATTAGATACGATTTTTCTCCTGCTATCAGCAGTAATATAAATTGAAATATAATGCGTGGCGTGTCACATTAGATTGGATGGCCGACTTTCTCCTTCGACGAGACGACGTCGACTTGAAGACACGAACGGGAAGCCATTAGAGCGCGGTCTCACGTTTCTATAAAGTTTATCATTTTTTCACCTCAGGTTGGATTTTTCGCGTGGCGGATCGTGCGTCATCGCCGGCGATCCCTCTTATTTTCATGAATATTGCCACCACCGCGTTAGCGATGCACTTTCGTGCCTTCTTCGGTTTCGCCGCGGCATTTCAGGGTCCGCGTATATACCCGCTTTTATGGATCCTCGATGCGAGCGTAAATTAGAGGAACGCGCTCCGGGGAGAAGACGCCGCCTGCGAAGGACCGGCGGCGTTCGACGTGTAGGCGCGAGGAGACGAAGGTGAAAACAGCCGAGGCAGTTAGCGACCAGGTGTTACTTGGGCCGCAGACAAGAGAGACGTGTTGCACTGCGAAGGAAGGAGTTCCCCCTCGGCCGCTGCACGCTGCCTTTATATCACGCCCCGATGGTGATCGTAACACGTACCGAATCTACGATGGACACGCTAAACGCAGTAAAATTCCAGTAGCGCTAAATGCTATTAATTAAACCTCTGGCAGCGAGACGGCCGACGCGTCTCGCGTCGCATCGCGGCGGTCTTCCTCCACGACGACGCTAATTTTCTTTTTGTCCCTTTGTTGAATATCACTGAACATACCATTGAAATATATTTAGAGATAATATACATATCTCAATATGGTGATATATCGAAGCAAAAGCATGGTTGCAGTATCCCGCATTATTATAAGAGTATAGGTACATACGTACATATAGGTAAATGTAAAATATAAGAATGATTATTTTGAGTTCTATAATCCGACACAAATCACACATTAGCTCGATTTCTTCGCTTTCTTCGAACTTTGCCGTATGCTAATATTAACAAACTCTTTCGCCGGTGCTCGTTAACCGAGCAAATACTATAAAAGCCGTAAAAACGTCTTTGTAGACGTGCCGAGGGGATCTTTCGGCCGCGACAATTGAGTTCGCTCAACGTTTGCCGCCTAAATCCACACCGGAGAAAACCGCGCTATTTATCGAGACGCGGCGTACGCACGCTCGTATACGTTCGAATGTCAATCGGCTTCGCGTCACGTTGCGTTGCGTTACATTTCGTTTGCTTCCAAGTCGCATAAATCGACAAGAGCGACCGCGGCAGTCCCTTGGAGTCGGATTCGGGAAGGACGAGGCACACGGGTTGCCGATGATGCGCCACAAAGCGGATACTCGGCGGCGTGCGGTCGGCATTCGCTGTGTTTACAGGAGTCGGCAGGATAACTTCAAATATTTGGGCTTTTAGACAGTGTTTGGACAGAAAAGACAGAGGCCGCCTGCTGAAATGGCGGGGCCCTGTCCTCCGTGGCCCCGGGTCGCACGGGAAACATGAAACGGGACGAATCTACGCGCGCGCGACCCTCGATTCCCCTTCGCCGTGACCTTTACGTTTGCCTCGTAAAGGACTAATCTCGATCCTCCGCTCGGATCGTATAACAACGTCGTCGGGGTCGAATAACGCGCACCGCCTGTGAGAATTTAGTCTCCTCCGAATAGATACCTCGCTACGGCGTGCGGCGCGTTAATTAGCGGCCCGACGAGGACGGAGGCGTATTCATTAATTTCGTGACAAATGAGCCGGCTGATAAGCGCATACCGCGTTTAATTAATTCCCGCCGTATCTGCGCCCCGCGAATTTTCCGCTGCTCGTTACGCTCCGTCATTTCATTAATAAACGCATTCGCTTAGAAAGGGGATATCGGCACGCCGATGGCCGACGGTCGGAGCGTTCCGCAGATGTTCCCGCCGGGGAACAAATTAAATCGCGCGCGATCCTCTCGCGCGGAACCTCAAGAGTAGCAGCGTCTCGGTACTTACATAATTGCCGTGCTGTTGCTCGCGCGTTGTCGCTTTAGAGGCAAAAGAAAGAGTTTTTTCTCTCCCTGTCGTGCGCTATACATTTCCTCGTTTTCCATGTCCTCCTACACACCCTCTTCTCTCTCCTCCATCTCTATCTCCTCCTCCTTCTCCTTCTCCATCTTATTTTATTCGAGCTCATCATCGTTCTCTTACCGCCGGTTACCGCTGCTTCCATCATTCTCCAAAAGGGCCACGCCTGCCTCTCCCTCGATCCTATCTCGCGCCCTTCCCCCTTTTTCCTGCGTACCCCTCCCGGGTTCGTGTACCCTCCCCTCGTTTAATTATCTCCGCGCTGATTGGTAGCGAAGAATTTCACATCGGGTAATTTCGATCCCTTCTCACCCCCTCCGTTCTCCCTCGCGTCCTCTTTACCTCCACTCGTCCTTGTCCTTCCCTTTGGTTTTCACCTCCATGTCCTCGTGATCGTTTCTTCGTACGCATATGGGTATGTAAAATATCACGTTTCATTGTATATACATGTATATACAGCTCGAGCCATCGTCATTATCAATATTTAATAACTAGCACAAGTTTTTGAGATTTCACAACTAGTTTTTTTTTTCATAATTCAAAATAGCCGAGTTGGTCATTCTGAAGATATTAATAACGAAATGAAAGGCAACTTTCGTTATTTCCTTTGAACTATAATTGTCATTCAACCTTCGTCGACAATTATTCCAGATAGTAGCCTCTCAGAACAATCAGATACATAAGATCAGCGTGTCGTGAACAGTCACATAGTTTCCCGCGACGCGGCATAAGTCAATTAGCCGACGCGATGCCGTATATATCAGATGTAGCATCGCGAGAAAGCGTATCGGTCGGTTACGTGCCGATTCGCTGCGGATTTATGTCGGCCGGCGACTCACACGATGGACTTCTTTCTCCCGCGGAGCCCGCCCGAGAAACATAATACAGATAATAGTTAGGTATAAACTGTCAGCGGTTAGTAAACCGTTGTTTGTTGCGCGGCATTATGCGTCTCAAAGGTGTCGAAAGTCTCTCAGTCTCTCGTACGAAGCGTTCCTCGCTTCCTCCGTGCGGGGCCGGGTAAAAAGTCATCGGTGTAATCGCGTCATTAAGGCTTTACGATGTTACTCTCGCGTCTCACAGTTATTTTTAGTCGGAAGGCGGATACGAGAGACTCTCGCGAGCCAACTAGCGTGTAGTTTAGAAGAGCTTGGAAAGCCGCCGGCCGTCATCGAGCGACGGTTAAAGACTACAATTAGCCCGGCGGTAATCCTTCGACGCGGAGCTGCCTATGTAAATATCCCGTGAGACGCGCGTGTGAAATCGAGATCGATTCCGTGCAAAGACGTGTCCCGGTCCGGTAATTGCGAACGTCGGAAATGAGAATAACTCATGCGTCTCCCGTGTGGCCGTGAATTAAAGTATAAGTTCCGAGGAGCGCGAATGATGGGAAAAATGTATATTAATTTCGCCATTAAACGATCGGTGGTTACCGCACGCTCGCACGAAGACATATTGAACCGAGTGCATGGCGGACGGCGTAACGGGATCCCCTCGGGAATGAGATAACGCGGGTATGCGGCAGAGAGCGACATACGCCGTCGTATTACAACGAGGTTATCGTTAATTAATGAGGAACCGCTGCGCGCCGCGATAACCGCACCGGTCTCACTCTCGTCGCAACGGTAACGGCTGCTCGGAGTGTCTGTACGTTTTTGAAGTCGCGAGAGGCGCAATTTTGCACGTCATTTGCGAAGACCGATACTACCGGGAAGCCGCGAAAAGCCGCTTTCCGAAGGACGTCCGTGTAAATCGAGATTAAAATCGCGCGACGAGTTCACTACTTCACTCGTGCCGACGAATCGCGCGAAATTGAGATCGACTTAACGTATTCGCGTTAGCACGTCGCGCGACATCGCTCGTGACGGTACGGCAACGGGGCTAGGCCGGCCTGCCCCGGCCGGCACTAATGAAGCTCAGTATTCTCGTGGAGGTTTCTTAATAGTCGGCCGCTCCGCGCGCGCTATCGTATACGCTGTCGGCTGTAGTACAACCGACGATAGTTACGCTACGCTGAACTAGCGTGTACAGTATTAGTTGTTGCTAATGAAACGCCGAGCCGTTTATTATACCGCGCCTCCCCTCTCCACCGTCATTCGATCTCTCCTCTATATATTTTCCCCGCCTCGTCATCCCTGCACACACTTGCGTACACGCTGTCTCCCTCGGCGAGGGGGTCGGCGAAACGTGCGGCGTAAAATAGTGACATAACTCGTGGTAGCATACCACGAGTCAATTAGTTAGTTCTGCGTAGCACAAAGACGGTGCTTCATAAGCGACGGTTAACGCTACCAGGACGCCGGGCGATTTACATTGGTCGCTGCTAATGAAGCTCGCGCCGCCGTCGCTATCATACATAATAGTTTGTTAGTCGCCACTATGTTATAGTCGCGCCGTAACTAGCGGTTGCTCGGTGTGCCGCGTGGCGGGCATTATCCCCGTGGAGGGACGCGCTCGACAACGTGTCGGAGCTGTTGCGAAGGGATAATCCTCTACTTTGCGACGCTGTAACGATTCCTCGGCGGAAACGATGGCTCTAAGCACGGCATCCCCAAGTCTTTCCCGACAACCGCGAGAAGCGGTCTAGCAAGTAATGTCGCCAGGAGAAAGATCCGAATCGAGCAGTCCGTCCTCGCGTGTATCGACTATCGAATGCATTGAGTTCCAATTTGTGGTGCCGCGATCTTCGCGATTCTTCCATCCGCTTACGTGCGTCCGTTCGAGCATCTTTCGTCATTTTTCTTTTTCGACCGGGTACAACGGGACCGGCCTTTCCTTTTTTTTTTCTCATTACGATGATGCTCGCAAATATCGTCATCATCATTATCATTGTAATCATCGTGCTTATCCTCTCATCGATCCTATACTTTAGCATCATCTTTATCGAAGTATAGAGAATATCGCAGGAAAGAGATCGTTCGGGTATATCAGAATAATGTTCGCTCGTTAATTAAAGAACGATGTAATAATTAATATAATACTCAGCTGAACAGAATGTTGTTGCAGAAGATCACGGGAAAACTTCGCTCTAGATCAAGTTTCGAATCGCGCTCTTCTCTCTAATGCTGCCTATCAGATTGATTTACAAAGATACGTAGTTCATACGTGTACGTGTGTGCGTGTAATCTACGCGCATCTATACATCGAAATTAACTGCTGGTATCAATCATGAAGCTTCCCTCGCGTGATAGATATGTACACTTTATTACATATTATTGACAAGTGAAGCACGATTAGAAGCATTGTTAAGAAACATTGTAAATGTTTAACGCTACACAGAATTGTTATATTGCATACTATATGTCCGCGCCATGATCATGCAATAATAATTGTTCAAATCCGCACCACGAACTGCAAGATGAAGAGATAGCTGCAAGCTGGCTACTCGTGTATATACTTTAACATCTGATTCGAGGGCTTATTATACAGATCGCTCCAGTTGCACCTGGTACGCAGATACCCGCGTCCGATAACTAGCAATGCGATAGGTGTAATTAATACCCGAGGCGTAGAAAATAAAGGAATGGGGCGCGTGATTTATATCGGCGTAGATACCAGGGGAAGCGAACTTGGCGCGAAAAAATGCACCTTCGGTGGGATGCGCAAGTGGTAGTTGGTAATTGTTTTCCAGCGCGGTAGTAGCGCGATCGCGGAGGGGAGGCGCGTGGTATTCAATTTGCCAATGACGAATAAAAAAACCGCGGACGCGAAGACAATCGTTGAGCAACAATCGTGTGATTTTGAAACCGTTGGACGAGCGCAACGAAAATTCGCAGAACATCTTCCCGGATCCGCGATCGTTTTACGCGTCACATAAAATAAGTTAGCGATCTTATCTACACTAACTGGATTCGAATTCTCGTCGTCATTGCACATCGGTCGCATCTCTCCGAGACGGGTATCGTCGAAGATACTCGCGCGAGAAGGGAAGAAGGAGAGAAAGCAGAGAGGCGCGCGGCCGGATCGTGCGAGCCCTAACCAACCCGATCTAACCAGCAACTAGTAATTACTCGTAATAAATCATTATTCCGTCATTATTGTTTAATTATAATCAAAATCGCGACTTGAATATTGATTAAATCGCTGCACACCGTGGAGGAGGGTCCGCGCGCGGCGCGAGTCTTCCCGCTTCTTCCACGTTCGCGGAGAGGAATCATTAATTTGCCGAGAGCGGCCGCATAGTATAGCCGCGTCCCCTGTGCTATTCCGGGACTACCGTGTGTTCGCGAGGGTGAACGATCGTAATGTTGTGTACATGCCCGATGGAAAACGAGCGGCGAGTCGAAAAAAATATCTCTCTCATGATCGTCGACAAGAGATGGGAGTTACTAGTAAATTGGTGGTCGCTATCCCGGCCGGAGTTATCGCTGCAACACCTGGTGCCCGATGCCCGAACGAGGTGCCCGTGTCGCACCCGTGTCGTTCCCGTGTCGTCGAGATAAAATTCGCAATCGCAGCCGAACCCGAAGGCTCGCTAAGTATCCGCCGTCACGTGACTGCCGTTCGCCGAAGCCGCGGAATATCAATCATGAGAGACGTCCGAGAACGCGGTCCTCTCTCCACGCCGCCGCGGTCCGGTTCGTAGGAGAGGAGCGAGCGGCAGCGTTGGAGGGAGAAGTGTCTTCCTTCATTGCCGTGCAGCAGCACCGGGGAGAAGAGATATTCCCGTGCACGCGAAGAAAGGGAGCACGGAGGAAGGAGGACCGAGCTATCGACGGGAAAGCCGAGACGAGACGGCGAGAGAAGGAAAGGAGAACGGGAGAGGCGCGCGTATAGATCCAATCAAGTATAGCCGCTCATAATTCTCTGTTGTAATTATTGCAGAGTCTCAGAGGGCCGCGCTCAGGCCAAAGCGATCCTCTTATTTTATTGATTAAATTGCTATTACGTTATATATACGCAAGGCAGCGCCTCTCCCTCCTTATCTCTCGCTTCCTTCTCGCCCCTCCTTTCCTCCGTCTTTCCCCGCGAATTTACCCGTGACGTATATGCACCGCGCACACACGGTATGTTATATACACCGCCGTGTGTGATGCCGCGGCTGATCCACGATGGTAGAGAAACGATGCGGCGAGGAGGGAAAATTCTCATAGAGCCAGAGGAAGAAGGAACCAGATAAATATGTCAGAACGATCTGAACAACGAATCCTCTCGGAGAGTGTTAAAGGATAATCCCGCGAGGTTCTGCGGATAACCTCGCCCTACAAGGGAGAGAGACGTGAAACGGAGTGGAGCGAAAGAAGGGCGGGAGGGTGGGGGAGAAAGGGAGAAACGAAGTGCGGCGAAGGCTGCAGGTATTAATCGTTCTCACCTCGGAGGAGGTGCATTCGCGCTTGGATTCCTCATCAGGGCCGACGCCTTTAGCATCTATCTTCCTCCAGTTGCATCTCCCGTTTCCTTGTAAGGACAACGACTGGATTCGACAACGAGAAAAATCACGGGCATCAAGAGAGGGAGAGAGGGACATTGCAGAAATTCGATATCTCCGGGGACCTCGATCTCGCAGTCTATAATTATTCCGTCTTCCGTAGTCCAGCTAGCGCTCTCTCTCTCTCTCTCTCTCTCTCTCTCTCTCTCTCTGTCGCTTAGCCGGTCGTAGAGCTCTCCGAGCGCGATGCAAAACATGTAATCCGATACGTCCTACTAGCGTAGAGATAGAGTCACTTGCGGTTCTCTAGACGACATCACACTTCTCCCTCCAGCATTCTTGTTCGCAAGATGAGACCCGGTGACGAGTTGTTCGTAAAAAGGATGCACGGCGTGCCCGTGAATGAAGCGCTATGCCGAGGGAGCCTGTCGGGACGGCGAGAACGTCGCGGTCCGCGATAACGTCCGTCGTCCTGGCAGCGATCGATCTTATGTTTTGATAGTTTTCACAGTGCTTCTCGTACGTTGTCGAG
This sequence comes from Wasmannia auropunctata, assembly GCF_000956235.1. Classification (NCBI taxonomy): domain Eukaryota; kingdom Metazoa; phylum Arthropoda; class Insecta; order Hymenoptera; family Formicidae; genus Wasmannia; species Wasmannia auropunctata. The sequence goes on along the minus strand of NW_012028382.1, from coordinate 916,582 downwards.
GAAACGTACGATGCTACCATTGAGGGGAGATTCGTGTAAGAGCGGATCGCATAGGAATCGCGGAAATTAGCATATCTTAACGGCAAAGAATTATATTATATGAGAAAAACGATGTGCGGCCAAGCTGATGAACTTGAGATTACAACGACTTTTGCCAGTTATATTAGATACGTTCGGTAGTCATTGTGAGAAATGCGTGCGTCTTTACGTTTTTATGCCGCACTTATGCTCTTAATTAAATCTTATTTATCCGCCGCGCCTTTTTTTCAAGCCGGTTCGTTAACATTTATGTCTATACACGAGCGGGAAAAAAATGTAACTGCAACGGCGTGTGTACACTTTTGGCGTGCGTTTATAATCGAATACTATCTTCTCGCGCTAATCTAAAATTAAAGATGCGATATACATTTTTTTCCCAGACCCAGGCTAGACTCTACGACGCGACGAGCGTTTCAATCTCGCGCGTCGACCGCGCGATTGTCTTTATCTCTCATCTGCACCAGGTGGCTGCTCAGCGCGCTAATTAGCAACGTAAGCCCGCTCGCATATTCCGCGATCTTCACCGACTGATATACGTTGCTTATACTAATCGGCTACAGTGTGTTTAGGAATTAGCTATTTGTGTCTTTATCGCACTCAATTTTTAGAACTGGCGAAACCGGCCTTGTCGAGGCCTCAGGATGGAATCCCGGGGATTGAGTATCCCTGGGATCTTTGCTCGCGGAGCCGCTCGGAAAAATAGCGTATACACTACGCGGTAAATCGCAGACTCTCCAAGTATCCCCGAAGAGGCCTCCACGCTTCCCCTACGCGCGATAATGACACGGGGCGGTACCGCGCGTCGTAAAGTATCGCCGCGCGAAATTTATGGGGGTAAGGTGGATGCATCTCTCCTTTCCCTCTCTCTCTCTCTTCCTTACCTTCTATACCTCGCGGATGACCACCTTGGCGTTCTCGTCTACGATGGACGCACCTACAACCGAGAGGAACTCGAGACTAGGCTCTAGCCAGGTGATCGTCCTCGTAGATCCACGGAAAGTTCCACGTAGGCCAGTGACCTATCGTCATCGTCGTCGTCGTCACCGTCGTCGTCGTCGTTGTCGTCGTCGGCCAATGCGTGATCGCTGAATCGGACTTCATGTCCCATTGTTCGTTATGAGCGAGTACGCCGTATTGATTTACGACCGTGGCGGTCCGCGTGTGGTGTCGCAACGCATCGTTTACCCCCCCCCCCTTCCCCCATGTTTGCAACACTCGAAGTAAAGTCTGGCCGGTGTGACAGGTGACATGTACATCTCCCGTTACTGCTTCAACAAATTAACGATAAAAGGTTATAATTCCCTCATTTTACTGGCACACACAATCTGTTGTACAGTTATTTGCTAATACATATCATTTTGTGCTATTTTATCTTTCATAATATTAAGAAGTAATTGTGCTATTTTTGCTTTATTTGATCGGAAGACGAAGTTGATTTACATGAATTCTGACGAGACGTCATCAACATTTATACGGAGAATTACGAGAATTACGTAGAGCTGTCTCGAGGAAGGAAAAGTGAATATCAGCAGCGCGAGTTCTCGCTACTACCGCATAGTAATCAAGTCGTTATAACACCAAAAGAGTATACATTATGCGCTGCCTGGCGAAAGAACTTCCAGACATTTAAGATTGGTATTCCGTGTGGTATTCATTTGGTTCGCCTTGCGTGGATGAGCCCACCCCTTTCGCCGTTCTCTCGGTTCGATTCATCAGCGGTATCGGTTGTAATGAGCAGTAGATAGGCGTTTTGCGTGGCAGAATAAAATACTCGTCCGTGTACGCTCGTATACCATCATATACGCGAAAACCTTCCCTTTGAATGAAAGGACTGCGACGCGAAGGAGAGAGATCGGCAGGTAGGAGAAGATGGATCTCAGTGCTATCGAGCGAAAACGGCGTAATTTTTGATCGGGTCGGTGGCCGTGGAGATACGGATAATACGATCGGTCTCTTCTTATTTTTATGGGAGAATTTACCCACGATCAACACCGAAAATGGAGAATGACTTGAGGAATTGAGGGGGCAGACCTCGTAAACGGCGCTGTGCTCCACATAATAACGCTGATATCGGGTGTGCGCGGGCGCGCTGCTCATAATTCGGTAGGAAGACAAGAACAAGAGTTAGGGCGAGAGGGTGGATACAGGGGAAGGGGCGGCCAGGAGTACGACTTGACCGCGGAACACCGATGGCGAAGGGAGTAGCGGAGGAAAGTGGACAAGAGCGGGCCGAGCAGAGTGAGGATGCACACACACGTGCGATCGAGGAGGGCCCCCGTCCACATAATACCCGCGTCTGTATACCGATCGGGGGCCCGGGCTAATCAGACGGACATAATTGATCTCACTTGTGATCTTGAGATTCGAAAGATCACGGACGGAGAGAGGCTCGAACCAATAATTATTGTTAATATCGACCGCCCCGTGTCCCGCTTCCTCGCCGCCGTCGCGGTCCTGGCTCTCTCTCTCCCCCTCGTCCTGGCCCAAGCTATATATCCCTAGCCCGGCGACGATGCGGCCAACAACTTCGGCCTCCGTTCTACCTTCCACCCTCCCTCTCTCTCTCCCTTGGTCCCTCTTTTCCGATATATGTGTCTTCCTTCTCTCCCCTCCCCCCTGCCATCCTTCACTCCCTACTGGCTGTGCCTCCTTCCTCCACCCCGATTCGCTCTTTCCATCTTCGGACATCTCTCGCCGGTACGCCGGGTACGTCCTGTGTCCAGAGCTTTTATTTATATTAATTTCGCGGGCTTTTTGCTTTTCGGTGGTTTCGGGGCTCCGGAGGAAATATAAAATAATAATGATAATAATGAGCCATTTTGCGCGTAATAATACGGTAGGAGCCGGGATACGCCGTGGAAGCCGCGCGATCCGCCGGGCTAATAATGTTGGACGCCGTGGCTCGGCTATATCGCGGACCCACGTAGTTTTCTTCGTCCGCTCCTTCTCACTCCCTCTCCATCTCTCCCTCTCATCTGTCCGTCTCCATTTAACGGCACTTCCTTCTTTCATTCCTGCGTTCGACCAACTGCTCTACGTTTTATGTTTCTGTATTTGTACGATTCCCTCTATTGGTATTTCTTATTGATTGTTAATGAAAAAACCATTATCGATTAGACACAGCGAAATACCGCGCCAAGTTCTCTCGTTTTTCGGCCTGTTCAAACATAAATCGTAGCTGGCAAGTTACCTGATTTTCTGAATTCACGGTAGTAGCACGACAGGCATAACAGAAATATCGTAAATGATCGACGGTTCAAACATACAACCTCACGCACACACACACAAATCGATGTCGTAATCGCCGATGTAGGACTTATGTGGATACTCCGCCTCCCGCCGAGCGAACCGCACGGCCTTTAAGGATTTTATGGCGCGGAATGGGATTTGGGTACACTTAGCGGTTATAAAGCGGTGAAGGTGCAAAGAGCCATTCGCGGCCACCCTCTCCTCCGGATCGGCGTCTTTTATCCCGAGGGAATCCGCGTTAGGATGACCATGGCGGCTTTTACAAGGCCGCTCCCGCTCTGTTACACCGCCGGTGCGTCCTTCCTAGTGATGCGCTTCTGTAGGTTATTGTTCATTTTTCTCGCGGTTGTAAGTAAATAAACGTGTGGAAAATTTTTTGTCTGACAGTATTCTGAATTTAGGCTTACATAATAATAATAAATTAGTCTAATAGAAAAGACCGTGTCTTCACCTCTGATTTTTACTCTTCTATGTTAATCTATATTTATATAAATTTGCGCGAATTTGCTAATATACGAGAAAAAGTAATTATTACTTGATTTCTCAATTAGCATCAAGTAGAATAAACGCGTGTCGGAAGAGTCCCAGTTGTGTGCAACAAGCGGGCCGCGCGGCGCGGATCGCATCATAACGCCGTCGTAAACCATCCCGTGAGTTCATTTGGCATGTCCGGGCGAACGCTCGTATTTACCAGATACGGGATCTCGTGCACGAAACAATAAGCGAATCCTCGGCATTCAACCGACACGGCCGGCGCGCCGACCGCGAGAAGGAGGATACGAGGTAGGGAGAGGAAGAAAGAAGAAGAGAGAGGTGGGAGAGAGGGAGAAGAAAAAGAGAAGAAGAGAAGAAGAGGCCTGGTCGAAGGTTACGACGTTCTCGGTCTTGTTCGGCTCTTCGACGTAGGGCGCGAGAGAGTGCCTTGTACCTCACACCCAATCAACTTAGATCCGCGGTTCCAGATAAGATACTCACCCCCTCCCCCTCCCGCCTCCTCTTTTCCCTCCATCTTTCACCATTGAATGGCGCGCAACCACAGTGTATATACATACATGCGCGCCGTCAGCGGTTAACCGGCGATGGTACTTACTTCGCGGGGGCGGCCGACGAATACTAAGTCACCGGGCACAAAATACATCCGGGGGCTTCCCGGGCGCTGCTTCGTCGTGTCGCCTTCGTTCCCCGCCCTCTTTTCTTCCTCCTCCACCCCCTCCCGCCTTCCATTGCAGAACTGACCCCGTCCACTTCCTTGGCGCGCATGCACCCGGGTAACGAGCTTTCATTAGCGACGCTGTAGGCTAATGAGCCGTGTTAGAGTTGCTCCGTGGACGGCTCCGTACACTGAGAGATATCCGACGCTCCAACTTCGTTGTTGCCGCTCCCGGTTGCTGTTGCTGCCGCCGTGGTCCGAATTTTATACAGTTTATTCTCGACAATCGCGTCGGACAAATTATCTAAAAAGGAAACAAAAAAAGAAATAAAACAAGTGTGTCGCTGAGATAAAAGAAGTGGATTTATTTCTTGCTCTCATATTGCTTATATAATTGTATGGCGTCGTCGAAATACGGTGGTAACTATTAGCCTTCAAGCATTATTCCGTTCCCATCAATTCTCCCCAGCGAAAACATCTCCGTCCGGTAACACGGCGGAGTCGCCGGTCGCGATTATCGAGGGGTCAAATCGCGCGACATTGGACGTCGATGATGTTAAATTGAATTAAATTCAGATGAGGGCGACCCTTTCCCTGCGGTCCTCCAACCCCTCCGTGCCATAACACACCGGCGACTCACGCAAATATGCGAATACAAAGGCCATGTACACGCGTGTACGTATACGCTTTATATAGGCACGTATACGCGTGCGCATATTAAACATCTGACGCAGACCGAGGCGTTCGGTGACAGGGCGACAGGAACGACGGGGTGAGAGAAAGAGAGAGAGAGACACAGACGAATGGAAAAAAGGAACACCGGGAGGAGAGCAGGTCGGCGGCGTAGCGGGCATTTTATAGCGTATATACGACATGAGCAGGGATATTGAAAAGTTTGATTGCCCGCCGGTTTAATTCGCCGCGTACTCGAATCCCGTGGCAGCGAAACGGGACCTCCTGCACCCACAGGGGCCCGACTGACCCCTCTCCCCTTCTCCCCTTAGCCGACGATCGAACTCCGCCCCCGTTCCTCACGCCACTCTCGCGGAAATTGATTTTGCGGTTGTGCACCCGTACAAAGATCGCGGCTGGTACCCCGTCAAAGATCTCGAGAACCGCACGCCGAATGATATTTAAATTTCGTACTTCTCGGAAGGAGGATCGTCTGAGAGGTTCGCATTAAACTTATTAAGTACCTGAAATGTTTTTATAAATAGTGGCGAGTCGCAATAGATATCTAAATTGGAAGTCTAATAACGGGGGATATTTTGCATATATATAGCGGAAGCTGCATTTCAAGAGTAACATATCGAGATATTTTGCATGGCTACCAAGATTAAATTTATTTGCGGTACAATGTTCTCCAATCTACGATAACTGGGAAAGCACAGGGGAATGCTCGCGCATGTATGATTACTCGATAGCCGTCTAACAGCCGCGCTGAGAGCTTTAGCGTCGTATTGGATCGTATTTATTACCCGGCTTGCCTTCTGCTGCGTCTCAACCCTGTGGAACGACGTTTCCTCTCGTTTCCTTTTATTTTCCGGTTGATCGTTTTCACGCCGTACGACGATGGCGAACGGCGTCGTATCGACCATCGTCCACCGAGATAACGCCGCCGGAAAGTATCGGTACGATCGGCGGGCAATATCTTCCGCGTCCCGCGGAGAAATCGTCGACGACGACGACCTGCACGATCTAGTGCGCGCGATCATTAAGCCGTGTCTTCATTAGACTGGCTCGCGAGGCGACCGCTCGTGCTTTAATCTCTCTTTACCTTCCGTTTCTCGAACTATTTTCCATTAATCGCGTCATTTCCTCTGTTTTACAGGTAAGTCGCCAATACCGGGGACAAGGGGGCTGCACACGGGCTGCGATAGACGCGGTGGGGTAAGTTTACAGACGCGAGGCACGATGCAAAGGAGAAATAGAAGTGGAACCAAGCGGAGCGATTAGCGCGGAATCGCAAGATAAGGCGGAGTCGCGATTCCAGCCGATCCCATCGTGCGCCGTGCTTCGGGCCAGCTCTCTCGGTATGGGAGCGCTGGTATTTATGCTAATTACTGTCAACGTTAATTAGTGCCGATGCCCTCGCAGCACCAGTCTCCGCGAGTACCTTCGCGAATGGAGCGCAGAGAAACAGAAAAGATTATTGGAGAATCGCGAACAAAGAGAGAAACAAAACGGATGGAAAAATAATTTGTGGATTGCGATCGAGTCGCTCTAGCAATCGAGGGAGGGTTTACACTTTTCGCATCAACCACGATTTAAATTTCCAGCACGTTGCAGCGTTGCTATTTCCGCGAGCTCCGGAGTGTCTTAATGAGAGCGTCCGCGCCCGCGTTCGCGAGAACGACCAAGCCTAATTTCCTACGTGAAATTACGTGACAACCGGACGGAACGCGATTGAAGGTGAGCATTAGACGCGCAAGGAAGTCACGGTCGTGTCACGCGACAATTTCAACGGGATTCGCAAAAAGGCGTCGTTAGCGCGAAATTGTCGGAAACAGCACGAGCGCTAATGAACGGACGCGTACAACGGAGATTGGTGGTCTTGGATCCGTTGGTCCGATGCGTGCACGCCATTCGTTAATTTTTTTTCGGCCCGAATCGATTTCCGCTTTATTTAATCGTGTCACTTCGAACGTTGTCTCATGCCAATTTGCCAATGACAAAAGTATATAGCGTCTTTGTTGTTCGCGTTTATATTAGCACGGCATATTTTCCTCTACGTTCCTATTACGTTCCTATACCTCACGTTAAAGTAGATAAGTAACGTTCCAAGCAAATTACACATGTCCAATTTCCGCATACTGCATTTCCAATTTACTTTCGCTGACTGTTCATAATGAGCTGAGATATACCTTCATCAATATATCTTCATTTTCATCACGGTGCAAATACAGAAATCGCAGACGGGCATAAAGTATTTAACATAATTGGATATTAGAGCCCTAATGGCGCAGATATTAACGGTCTGCGTGAGAAAGGTATGGAAGCATAAATTTAGAAGTAAAGAAAGATGCAAATGTACTATAAATGGCTATCAGCATCGTTCACGATGACATAGAAGTCAATGGCAATCATCGAATTCGCCAGAGTCATCTATAACGCCAAAAGAATCACCGCGATAATCATCATTTAATTATTCACATCCTGTATCAGGCGTACATTTTTCATTTCAAGAAAAAAATTAACTTCGCGTGTCTATCACGAAAGTAGTCCAACAGGTTCAACGAGAAAATTAACTCACAGAATACTTTTTTTTTCCACGTATCACTGCTCATTTTGTATCTTCATGTTGAGCACAATTCCTTTGCGGATGCCATTGGCCTATCAGCGAGAGGCATCTTCCGCTTGTCTAAAATTAATTCTAGATAAATGGCTAATAACGAATATGCGCGAATTCACGTACATTGACTATACATTTCGTTATCGAGCAATAATCGACAAGTGTTTTTTTTTTTTTGTTAGTTCCTTTACATCGTGTTCACGATTTGTTATGCCGAACGTATCGTCGCTTACCATTATCACACATTTGCATATTCAAGATTCCATTTACATAAGTTGATATTTCCTAACACGTATATACATTCGTATACTTCATAAAAGAATACCGCGGCCATTTTTCTCGCGAGCAGTATCTCACGTCCGTCGCTGAGAGGTCCTGGGATCTGTGCACGCCCGCGTAATACTCGTTATATCACGTCTGTGCGTGACACGTCCTCAAGATAAAGCCGTATTCGAAAGAATCCCGCTTGTCCGCCGGGCTGACACGAGAGAAGACCGGCGACCGTCTCCTCTCGCACCTCTTCGTCCGCTCGTCATCGGGCGTGTGGGTGCACCGCGCGTGCATCCGGAAGCGTCCTCTTCATGACGGTGAGTGCCGACGACTTTCCTGTCTCAGGGGCTATTTACCGGACGAGGAGAGCGAGCGGAGAAATCGTTGCTGGTATATAGTATCGGACGGTAGTAGACCCGCGGACGAATCTACGCGTATGTACATACCTACCTGCGACATATACAGATGCGGAGGATTCTGGAAAGACAACTGGAGAAAGAAAGAGAAAGAGGAAGTTAGGGAACCATGACGGACGGTTTATGATGCGGCGCGATTCGAGTCAAACGCGCCGCTAGTCGCTTCACGTCCCTTTCCCTCCGTTCGGCTGAACCGGGCGAACGCGACTCTATCTGCGTTCGTATACATTTACGCGGAACCACCGGCTGAAAGGGACGACCGGTGGAGAGGCTCGGAAAAAGACCGGCGGACAGTTCGATGGAACTCACGAGGGGCGACCGCGGATATATCTCTCGCTCGCCGCCACCGCGGAAATCTCGCTCTTCGCCGGACCACGGAGAAGTTACCGCGATTCCCGCTAAATTCGTCGTATTCCTCGCTTTGAGCTCGGCACGATGAGATACGCGCGATTGCCTGTGTGGGAAAACCTTTCCGTGGCTTCAACGGTCGGAGATTTAAGTGCCTTTCGACTGTTCATAGACTCGCGGAATGCGTAGCGGCAACCTTCTATTTCCCGCGTAGAGAGTAAACGAGTACCGAGAAAAAACGCGTTTTGTACAAAATAAAGATTGTACGGGGAGAGGATATATAACAATAAACGATAGAAAAATTAAAGCAGAACTGATGCAACGACTAGGAAAGAAAAGGAAAGAAGCATCAAGATACTGATAGATTGCAGCAGTTGTGGGCGATAAATTTTCTCAATTAGCCTGACACGACGTCAAACGAGGACGCTAATTAATCGAAACGCCCATTTAATGGTCGTAGTCCACAGCTACATGGTGTCTGGACGACCGTCGGACGATTTGTTACGCGGAAGGCGCGGATCGGCTCAGCGCATATTTGTAAATTCGAAGGAATTAACTGACAGAACTTATTACCGCCTTATCCTTTATATCGCCCGATTACCCGCCTATCTCATTAAAGCGGCGAGATCGTGTACTGCGCGCGCGCGCGCGCGCGTTCCGACGCAGGCATGCCGGACAGAAATCGTCGATTTGGTATCTTCGCTGAAATTAATGTTACGGTAACGCTATACCGTTAGTCGTGGAATAACGCGTCTAACTCGCGCGTTCCGCGCCGAGGGAAGGAATCAGAACCGCGTGAGCACCTTAATAGCGGACGCCGTCGCGAACCGGGCGAACAACGGGGATCGTTATAACAGTGAGTGACGTGGACTGTTGCGCGTAATACTCCCGGCATAGTACGGACGATTTTCCGCGTCAACCCCCCGTTGACGCCCGCCCCCCGATCGGAGGCGAGGCGTGAGCGAGAAGGCGAGATAAATTACGCGGAGATTGCCAGCTAAATTAGCACCGCCCCGAGAGATATTTATATGGAATCGGATATATGGCGTTGGCGGCCGTGCGAGCCACCGCGCGCGAGAGGCCGCAATCTATTTCGCCGACCGATTTATGACGTCTCACTTATATGGCGCGCCGTCGAAATCGCCCGCGACCATCGCGGCAATTATGCTCGCGATAAGTTTCTGCCCCGGAGAGAATTTCGCGTTTCCTTGTCGCATCGTTCCGATATATTAAATTCGACGAATTCTCCACACGTCGCGGGGTTTCTTAAAACGGGCGACAAAAATGTCGTCTCATCTCCACACCGCTTTTTCTCCTACGTCTTGTTCAAATATTTCACGTTTCTTTCCCTTTTGTCGCGCTCGTGACAAAAAAAAAATAAAAAAGAAATCGGAGAGATACAAAAGACAGATTCTGCGCCATTAATTACCGCGATCGGCTTGGACGCGAGTCGGAAAGTATCCGATTACGTGGAGAGTACCACGTGCGAGAGAGGGAGAAACGAAAGGAAGAAGGTGGATGTATCTACCTTGTGCCACAGCTCCGCGGAGCTCAGATAAATTCGTCGTTCCGTCGTGTCGCGCGAACAGGCACCGGCCGGCTCGGATTTACGAAGTTCGGCGGTTCAACGGCGGTGCACCGCTGCAGGCGCGGTGATGCATTGCACGGATGAGCTTACCATGGGTGCGTGATAGGGTAACGGAGAAACGAAAATATTGTTGTTCACATAGACAATTTTATTGAGGGTGAGAAATCGTCGTACTAATACGTTTCCATATAGTTGTGAGTTCCTAGATCTTAACATTCGCAGTTTGGTGCGTACAAATTTTGATGCTTACAACGTTTAAATGAGTTTATATATTTTTCTACATATGTGGCGATAACGCGAAGATATAATTTGGTAAAGAGTAGACATATATACTCGTGGCAAGAAAATTGCGAGCATCTCCTGTTCATTATCAAGCTCTGAAAGTTCGAAATATTGTAAGCAAGGCAAAGAAAAAGAAGGAGAATCGGACACAGAGCGACACACACACACACACACACACGCACACAAAAGAACGACGAAAGGGCGCAGAACAAATGAGCGTAAATAACCGCCTACGCCCAACCGCGACGCGTTCGACACCTTCCTCTACGTGAGCCCGGGTCCGGGCACATCCCGGTGCCATTATTTCATTAATTAGTGTCACTTGCGCTTACCCGCGGACATACGAACACGAGAACTTCTGCGTGCGGGCCGTGTTACCGCCACCCGCTTTGTTCGCCTTCACCATAAACCTCGCGCCGTGAATTCCGCCTCCTTTCTCAGCATCCCTTTCGCGTCTCGGGAGTCTCACCGTTTCTCCGCTTTCTCCGTTCATCCGGCGCGTACCCGTATTTTCCTCTCTTTCTCTCACGATCGTTTCCACCTTCTCCTCCGGCGCTATTCGCGAGGTCGTTTTCACCTATCGATACGATCCGCCGGTAGATCGCAAACGATAGGCACCAACGCGAATATTAGACTTAGAACGTGACGATGGGACACTGAGAGTCCAGTTACTTGATAGCCACATAAGATCTCCTAGTTTGCGCGATCAGGGCCGTTGTGTTCCATTTCAATATTTTAATGCGCTCAACCGCGCGCACTGGGATTCTCATCGCCAGGAGGAATATCGCCAGGCAACCGGCCGTGAGCACGAATCTGTCCTATACGAACGAGTTTACGTTGTCGCGCTCGCTTATCGCGCGGTCGCATTCCTGCAAGCGAGAATTCCCATGAATAGTGATCTTAAATGTGTCGACCGTACCTATCAATTAGATACTAGACGACGCCGAAACCCTCACTCAATCTGTCCGCGGGCGTTGAGAAATTTATATATAATAGACATGCGCTAAGGTAATGCCAACGTGGCGTAACGACCTTGGGCTACTAGAACAAACATGTTCCCCGAGTATTACGGTACATCCGCGCGCGTTGTACGTACACTGTACAAAGAGCGGCGTCACGGCGGCGGGTGGCGTCGAAATTCGACGACAAACAAAAACCACCAATTACGCGTGTTATTACCGGTTATACGCCTGACTTATTCATGCGTGCGCTCCGGGGGACGCGAAAGAGAGGGGGGAGGGGAAGAGCCAAGGGTACCGCCTGATTTCCTGTCGGCCCAACAGCGAGCGTGTCAGCCGCTTACCGACAGGATTTAATAACAGGTGCCGCGAGTACAGTGTGCAAATTTATAAGTCCGGCCGTACTATCGCGGCCGATTATCCTTTCTATACCTACGTATTAATGAAGTATTTCTGCCGGCAATTATCGGTTACGGCACCGCAATTACGGCCGAGCGGCAACTTCTGCTTGACGTTAAAGGGCGGTGTATATCCGAGGTAAACCCGGGAGTACGGTATCTGCCCGCGACATTTCTCACGGAGGATCCACGAAAACTCCTTGAAAAACTCCTGCGCAGCTCGGGATACATCCAGCTCGCGCGTTTCACGCGTGTGGCATTGTTTAACCCGGCGCCCCTATACCTCCGAGTGTCAGATAACGAAGGACTTGTCGGGGATACGCGATACCTCGATTGATATTGTTCTTTGTTACAACTTCAATTGCTTTTCAACGTTCGTACACGGTAGCCTCTGATCGCCTTTTTTTCTTTTTTCTTTTTTTCTTTTCTTGCGAACAGTTCATTTAACGATAATCCGTTCGCCTCGTATACGTACACGCTGCCGCGCGCATTATACCAACGCCCTCGAACGGGTTAATGCGCGTCGACGTACGACAGGGCAGTCAAATCGATTTCCGCTTATTGAGCGCGCCCGCCTCACGCATATCATTATTGCGCGCGCCAGCCTCACGTACCACGGTTTTACGGTTCTGAGTCGTGCAAATACGCGCTATACGTACCAAGCCGTATACGACCGTTAAATTGTACTTGGGAGAGAAGCTCGATAAAGATCTGATTTATAAGTGGAAGGAATTTAATAAGCGCGACAGAGGAAAAATAAAGCTGTGAAAAGAGCCTTTAGATGCTGCCCGTTGAAATCGCGTCTTCCAATGTCTAAGCTTTCGCGATCGTACAAAAATCAAATCGTTTTCTCTTTTTAATTGTTAACGTGCGAAATTTCACACGTAAAGGCAACCAATAAAAATTGCCGTCTCATTTTATTTGCGGTGGCAATGAGCAGGGAAAAACGATAACACAGTCCAGTCCGCATCTCTCAAGGGGTCGTACATCTGTTTTAATAGTTTCTACACACAGCGGCCCTGTCGCGTTATCGAGAAGTGAAATGTAATCGCGCGGTGCGTGCGCGTACGTATCATATATACGACAGTAATATAAACAACGCCCCGGACGGCTGAGAGACGGGGTCTGGAAAGTGTGGAAGATCCGCGCGTTGCCGGTCGCGGCGCGGCGTAGCGCAACGGCAACCTCCGCCCTGCGCGAGAGAGCCAATTGGTAACCGGCTGCATTTCGTAACGCAACACTTCTGCCGCTGGCCGCGGGGCAGCAGGCCTCCTTTCATTACGATTCGTCGTGGTTTTCATCCTCGCACGACGTACTTTCGAGCACGCGGCGACCTGCGTATCGATCTCGCCGACGAAGATGTCTAAGGTCAAGTGGAGTGGTCGAGGATGACTTGTAGATCAACGGGACGATACGTTTGCGATGAAACGCGAAAAAGGCATGAACGATTGTTTCCTCAATGGAATTTATAATGACTTTTATTATTTTTTTAAATTAAAATATCGCGCCCCGTTAAGATTCGATTCGTATTAGAGCCGTAAAATTATGTATATTATGTACATATGTAATTCTTAGATAAAAGTTGAATGATGGGTTGAGAGAGGAGAGAGTCGAACGACGAGTGGCAGCGAGATAATGTATTGGCGACTACAATGCGGGCTCACGATCAAAGTTAAAAACGAGTCTTCTGCCGTGTCACGTCAAGCGGGCGCGATCTAACGATATCGCAATTTACATTTTCGGTCGTCGACTTTGAGTCGCGCGATAGGATTCGGGTCTTCGGGTCCGCGATCTTTGGCCGGATCGTTTGCCGCCCATTAATCAGTCAAGAAAAATGACAATTGCATCGGGCATTATCTAGACGGCCGCGAATTTATCAACGTAACGCGAAATCTCTCTAGTCAGCTCGGCCGTTCGGCTTCTCGCGATGGTAAAAGGAGGAGAGGCGATATCTCGCCGGCGCTCATTAATAAGGCAATAAATTCGGGAGGTTTTGCCGCTTATCTCGCTAATAATATCTCGTGAGGACACGCACGATTCGAGATGTACGATAGCTTATGTAGTTTACCGGCTGGAATTACACGATCAAATCGCGTTCGATTGGCGCATAGGCCACAGCGATCGGCGTACATCCCCAATTTACGATTCAGGAAGCACGGGTTATTTCCAACATTGCGAGCGGTCAATCCGCCCGTTCTCGCACGCTCGCACCGACCTCCCGCTGAACGAGATTAAACGGGATCGAAAAACTTGCCCTCTCTCCTCGCGAATCTCTGACCCGGCTCCCATGCAGGGCTAATGCGCGTCAAGGGACAACCCGAGATTGAATCACGCTCGTTATTTTCGGCCGAATGAAAAAAGCCCTCGTTTCGACATTACGAGCGTTCGATGGAGCGCGCGAGAGGAGGCGAGAGGCATCTCGTTCCCCGCGAGAGGGAGGAAAAGGGGGGAGACAGTAGGAGGAAGAGAGAGGCAGATAGTCCTTTATACTTTCACGCTTTAACGCGATCGTTCGGGAGTTAATTACCGAGCTCGGTCATCGCACGCCGCGCCGACGCTCTCTCGCTTGACCGTTCCTCTCTGCCCCTCGGGATGAATTTCGTGTGCGCGCGTATACGAGATCTCGAGGGGCCTCTCGGGAATGAAAAGGGAGCTCGGCCGAGGTGCGGCGAGCTCTCGCGCGAAATCGCGAGGCGGTTTCGTACGGACGCGCGATCGTTCCACGCGCTCGTACACGTTATCGCCGTCGTAAAGTCGCCGTTATTACGGCGATTTTCCTGGCGTCGGAATGTCCAGCGTTAAATATAGAGTCATTATAAAGCTAGCCGATCTAATCTGTAAGAAAGATCCTCGTAAGAGGGGTGATTAAAATTCACAATTTATAAAGGCGGCCCGTAAAAAGTCAATTATAATAAAATCTTCATGCCATTTTACGTCACGCAAATGGACGCGTTCCGTGAGGTATAAGTAAAGCTTCCCGCTCTCGGTATCGCATGGTTATTTCAGGTTTTCTTTGATACGCTACATTATATCTGCAGCGTGATTCGCAGTAGATATCTTCGTCATTTGCTGTTTCCAGACGCTAGATAAACGCGGAAGAAAATTAAGTGCGACGTTGTCCTGTTGCATTAACGGCATATTAATTACTTTCGTAATGCTCGCTTCGTGTATCATCGTCCTGTTCTTGCCACAGTAATCCGCTAGGATTCTCTGTCTATGCCGGCGTAACCGTGAGACTTTGAATTACGACTTGACCGCATCGATACCGGCGTGGCGGCTCCGCCGCCGCCGCAGCGCGGCGGAAGAGCTCCGCATTATCTTCCTTGAATTTAATCGATCTTGTTCTTACTGCTACGGAGGTCCACGGCCCTATCGCGACCGCACATAAATAACCAGCAATAATTGCCGCGATGAACCAATAATTGCCGCGGTGCGCTCTCTGCCGAGATACGTATGCCGCGCGCGCGCGTTCATTAGACGACGACGCCGCACATAACTCGATACGTTCTGCTTTACGTCAAGCATCGTTAAGAATCAACCAAGATTTAATTATCACCGCAAACGAGACATAAAAATGCGCTTTGACCTCTCTCACAAACGTCCACGTTGCATCGCCGTATCCTGCGGCTCCTATTTTTTATGTGTGTTTGCTTCCAGCCACGCATTTTTTTTCGTCATGCATTAAATCCGTCTTTTATCATTAAGTTATTTTAGATCCGACTCTCGTTACATCCCCCTCATCATTTACGAACTCTCGCGTAAGATTATTTGAGCATATAGGTTTTTAATTTAAACGTATATTAAATGAACAAATCAGCTGTGTTGTTTTATTAATTTCATTGGCAGTTGGAAGGGTTAAAGGACCGTGGCCGACTGTTTATAACTTCGGACAGTGCTACGTTCTTTTCTGGGCCACCCAAGTTTGCCCCGCGCAATATTACAAAGATTAATCAACGTGTCCAAGCATTAAATTCTTTTCTTCTGTTTGGTTCTTTGGACAAGGAAGTGCAATAAGCTACGATAAATGTCAACAATTTCCATAAATCATTTTGCGCTCGTATCCTAAAAGAAATATTATTGAATGCTTTAATAGGATCTTAATATTTCATCGCGCGATCATATTAATATGGCACGAAAATAATTATTAATTTAGCATATTAAAGTAAAAATAACTCATCTGTGTAAAAAAATATTATCTCTGTTCCATGCTGACATACATTATTATAAATAACACGTATCTAAAATTACTAAAAAATCCCTCGTTTTATATATTATCCGAGGCAAGATAAGCGAGAGGAGGCAACTTTCTTCAGACGTTCAATATCGCTCAGCTTTAGAAGATTATTCAAAATACTTTGTATACGCAATCCTTATTTACGCGCCTCCGCGGCGTTAAATCAAGCGATTACCGAGCGTTCTATAACGGCGATCTAACGCGACCATCCGCCCGAATTGAGTGTAACGCATTCCATTTGGCCACTTTCGAGCCACCTAGCCTCCCAATGGATCCCTTTCTTCCCGCGAGGTTGGGACCGAGATTGTTTAAGGCACGGTTACCCAACGCGCTGGCCGTGGCACCATAATTTCCCGATTTCCAAACCGCCTCACGGCGGGCACATCCCGATGCTGTGGCCCCAGCCACCTACACCGTTCATGGGTCGAAGGTGGATGTGCCGTGGCTAATCGTAAGGTGTAAGGAAGAGGGACGCGCCACGGGCGCTCGAGGGGGACTCGCATATGTATACGTCTCGGTCGTTTAATTTATGTCCGTGTACCGGTGTTCGCCTCGGACTGTTTTTCGTTTCTCGCACTCGTGGATATTTCGTCGAATAAGGGAAAGAGCGAGAAATCCGGGTGAAAGTTCGTTAAGCGATTCATCTCGCCGATGAATGTAATGTAATTTAAAGGCGTCGACGCCCTCCTTTCATCGAACATTTTCTCGTTCTCGACGATCATCGGATTCCCGCGATATACGGAGAGCGCGAGAACAAAGATGTTCACGTGTTCATGTTTGTCTCGTGTCTATACTACATTATCAAATTCAGGTCACCAATTAATATCGCGTAACGGCATTCGATACTCATGAAATCCACGTGGCTCGCATATATCTCACAAGACTTTATTCTCTCTTGATATCCTCTGTAGAGAGAGACTCCCTGGTGCTCGCTATTGCACGGATATTGTTGGCGCGCCAGCACTCTGGGGCATTTATTGAATCGATATTCGAGGCCTTCTCAGTGGGCCTCTATCCGGAGTATCGCTCCGAGGTCTTGGGCATTTTTCATCGCGCGCCGACATCGCGCCAAGATTCCAGGCAACATTCGCTCGTTCATTCTCCCTTCTCGCGGCGATGTCGAAAGAGCGTGTGCGAGCGGAAGTACAACATCGTCGAGGTGAGGTTGAATGAAAATTGAATAAAGGTAGAGAAACGGATGAAATAGTAATCGAGTATTATTGTAACGAATCGATCGACCGATCAGAGATATCGTCGGCGCTGTTTGTTACTCGATCGCATAAATCAGACACTCCGCGGGTGACTTAATTAGGTGGGTCCTGGTAAAAAGGGCGAGTCGATTACCGCAGCCAGGAAACGGTGCGGCAGAGAGCGGGATAATGTGCGTGCGTTGCGTGAATTTTCTGCGCGCACGAATTATTCCGTGCGCGTGTGCCTCTTGCGAATTCATATCTCGTGCGAATGAATAATCGCTCTCGGTATCGAGACGAGGCGTTCGAGGTGTTTATAATTGAGTCTGAGACATGGAACGAAAGAAGGGGAGAGAGAGAGAGAGAGAGAGAGAGAGAAAGAGAAGAGAAGCATCTTGGCGTAACGCGTAAGAATTTTCAATCAATGGCGATATTAATTTATGAGAGAGATTAAAGCCGAATTGGTTGCGCGAACGGCCGACAGCCGAAATATTTGTAAAATATACCGATTCTTTCAAAACAATATGATGACATTGAAATGCCTATTGTGTAATAATTTGTGGGAAAATTTTACGATTTAGCTTATTATAAATCCTCTTCGAATCGTTAACATTTTTCATTTGTGTGTCGATCATCGATTGCGTTAAGTCCCAATTCGGCTCCGAACTTTGTGCCGATGCAAAACGACCCGCGGTCATTTTTATGCAGACAGAAACATACTCGCGGGAGGAAAGGGACACGGGTAAGATTCAGGCACGGCATGACCGTACCACTTCGCGACTAATTAATGAACGTTGCTCCGATCAATTTACATTTACGAAGGTCCGCCAACACGAGCAGCACGAGCATGCAACGATTCCTTCTTCTTGTTGCTCCTCGCGCTCGAGTATTCGAGGGTGGGAGTGCAAAGGGGTGTACCTTCGTTAGCGCCTCGAAGGTCCGAAGGATTCCGCGAGAGCACGACCCCGCTGAACAGCACGGATCCCTGTTAGTTGCTCCTCGAGTTCCTGCTCGTTGTATACATAATCGAGGATCGCACGCATTTTGCTCGTGTGTCTGCATGCACTTCGTTCTCGCGAAAACAGTTCCGGAAACAGTTCTTCGTGCCCCCCGCGTGAGATTCGTTGTGCGATTCCGTTGAAAAATTTAAAGGGAATGATCGCGCGCGTATACGGATGTTTATCTTTTAGATATTTCGTCGTGTTATTACGATCTCCGGCGCGTTTTACGATTGTCGATTTATAGCGGGCACGGCCAATTTGTTAAAATAATTTCGAACGTTAATTATAAGCTATGGGGACTGGTGAAAAGGCGCTCGCTCGGTGCCTTTATCATCGGTCGTACCGCGTAAATGCCGCCGGCGCTGGACGATGAGATTGTAACAGTCGTGTACCTTCTGAGAAAGAGAGAGAGAGAATGCCCCGAGGGGCAAGATCTGGGAACCATCGAGGCGAGGAAAAAGTCGAAACCGCCGACGGATAGGTCCTTTGGTCGGTGAGACGCACACCTAGCCGGTAATCGTCATCGCGCAAATAAGATTCAGCCGGGAGGAATAGCGGCTAACCTCCTTCGTCTCAGTGCGCAACTTCGAAAAAGGATGTTATTTTATCGCGCTCAAGGACCATTCGTGCGGCTCGCGGCTAATTTTGCGGTCGGCTAAACGACTCGCGAAGGGAGAACGGGGGATGGGGCGAAAGGGGGAAGGAACGGGAGACGTGGAAGAGGGCTTAAAGGAAGAAACTATCCGGCGCGGTTTACGCCGGGCACACCGGAGCTGCTGCAGGAAAATGGAAATTGCACCGTCGTCCTTGAGATCCTTGCGCGTCCTAAGAATCCATCCGTTCCTTCGGGTTCAATACACATCTACGTATTTATGGGAATTCCAGGCATCGTCCCGAGTGCCGACAAGTCGCGGGCGTTTATTACTTAC
The DNA here is from genome assembly GCF_000956235.1 of Wasmannia auropunctata. Taxonomy (NCBI): domain Eukaryota; kingdom Metazoa; phylum Arthropoda; class Insecta; order Hymenoptera; family Formicidae; genus Wasmannia; species Wasmannia auropunctata. The sequence goes on along the minus strand of NW_012028382.1, from coordinate 897,237 downwards.
TTTATTTCGCTTAATTAAATTTAGAGTGCTCAAATACGGTATTCGCTCGTAAAACCAAATCGTTCGCGCGTACCCGCGGAATCAATAAAAATATCGTACATATATAGTTTCTCGTAGTTGCTTTATGATAGACGAACTCGGCGATTATATCGCCTCCTTGGATTCGCCGGTTCGGACGGTGAGTTCGGCGACTCTTAACGATGTATACGTACATTTCAGGCAGAAGCCGCCTTCTAATCGCATCGTCGATGATAAATCCACCGACGTTAATGAGCAAACAACCGCGTGACTATTTTCGCTTGGTTATGACCGACCGTCGTGATTCGACTACGGCGCGAAGGTGAGGAGACGTAAGTTTCCAAGGCCGGAGATTATCTGAATCCTTGAACCTACGGAGCGCGACGACTGTGATCCTTCCTACCGACCAACGTCACCGTTCTCTTCTCGCGCACGAATTGCCTCTGCGGTCGGACGTAAAACAATCAGCCGGCGATTTTTTGGTCGCTTTCGTTCTTACTCCGCTCCACGGCCGGCAACGATCAGCGACGTGCTTGATAGAGGCGATGGTAAAGGGCGGCCGGAGATGGTCAGGACGAGGAAGAGAAGGAGGAGAATGTGGAGAACGAAAGGGGGAACCGGGAAAGAGAGAGAGAAAGAGAGAGAGAAAGAGCCTTTACGGTCGGAGCGCGCGATTAAAGTTTTTGCACACGAACGGGTGGCAGCCGAAGAACCAGACGAAAGAAGAGCGTGCAGCGGAAGGAAAAATCAAGAAGGGGAGAGAAGGAGAGGAAAATCTCTCTCATGCCGCGGCATTTTGCGCGGGGCACCGTTGAATGTGTCCCGCGATCGGTGATCGACAGATCAACAGATATGATTGGGGTCTCTCAAACTTGCAATTAGTCGCACGTCATGTTCGAATAATAACGCAACATGCGAATTCCCGATTTCTCTCTTTCTCTCCCTCCCCCCTTTTATTCTTCCTTTAGCTCGTTTCCTCCGTTAAAGGAAATACATGCACAAATGCGCCGATTGGAGCCGGGAGCTTCGCCCGGTATCTTGGCCGCTCATGGCCGACATCGTGGAGGTGCTATTACGAGCCAATAAGAAACGCTGCGCAGCGGGACGATAGAAGGGCCCACGTGCATGGCATACATTATTCGGGCCCTAAAACGAATCTTGGCGCGGTAACGCGAGGCGGAATATAGATCGGAGAGAGCCCCGACTTTTACGACCGATTCATTAGCCACTGATGGATCTCGTCAACGATACTACCGAATCCAACGAACCGTGATCCTCGCCGTATCCTGCTCCAGAAAGAGGCGATTCGTCTCGCCGCCGACTCCTCGTTTTAAACGCTCGATGCAACGGGGTTCAGAGATCAATAAACGATCGTGGCCGATTGTGGTCCGACTGCAGGGATCAGCGCGCGAACCGCGCGCTCTACCAAGTGCCACGGCATAAGTCGGAGAAATTGTTTTCAGACTTTTACGAGCGATTAATTAGCGCCTGATAAATCTTGTCACGGAGCCTACATGCCTAACGCTCGCGAGAGCGCAATCGTTAAGTACTTACAGCTCAGCGACGTGCGAACGGTTCGCCTCGCTATTTACGCTCGGAACTGTCGACCGCGAGTTGATAGATTTGGTGACTTCAACGCCAGATGTAGCCGGATGTAGCCATTCGTTACATCTAATGCTCGGAGAGACGGCTATATATTTATCGCAACTGGGATAGAGAGAATTACATAATGATCATCCTCTCAATTTTTTTTACACATTTCGTCGTATCTTCTTATTTGTCCGATACAGACAAACGCCTCCGGCGTACCCCACGATCGCGCAATTATCTAAAATTGCTACGTAATCTTTCCGAACGCATATATTTTTGTACAATTTGCGGCGTGTCCCGCGCGCGGAAATCTCCCGACGATAACGGAAAAAATGGTGGTGGAGGAGGAAGGGGGAAAGGGGCACACTATACCGCGCGCGTTGATCGCGCGCGCGTTCTTTTTCGTGCTTTCGGTAGCGTTTAATCTCCGTGATTGCATATCCCCGTGTCCGGTATGAAAGGATACTTTCGTTCATCCGTTGCGCGATGCGTGAGGCCCGGCAAGGTGCAAACCTCATACACCTGGATCGTTACACCGTGAATCAGCGATTGCTTTTACGAAGCCAGGGATATTGAAATGGGGCTTGGGAGGGAGGGACGTCGAAGAGTCGATTTACGAAGATGAGGCGCGCACAGCTTAACTCGCGTTCTCCGCTTCTATCTCTCCGCCGTCGTTTCCTCCCCCGCCTCCCCCCTCTGCCCCCCTTCCATCCCGGTGACGACCCCCGGTATGCCGTTCCAGCGGTACGTCGATGATTATCGGGATGAAACGTAATTTTTGTATTCCTGCGTTACGGTGCCAGATTTCTCACTCATGACATTCCACGTCCGACGATCTCGACGGCGCGGACGGCCCCCGGTTTCGTCCGGGAAACCGCTTATCGCGCATTAATAAATTCGCCGTTCCTTATCGGGCGTAATCGATACCACGGACCACGCGGTCCGGTTTTAAACGGACGGTAAGATAGCGGAACGCAGTCATAAAGCGCCGTCCGTTTGGCAGTACATTGTTGCGCGCGTTGACGACGGTATTACCGGTTTTTTCCGCCCCCTCGCGCATCTTGTCTCCGGCGATCCTAACTGCAGGGCGCAGTAACGAGATGCTGGAGCGCGGTTTACATCGTAACGACGTCAACTTCTGGTCTTCCCGGCCAGGGGGGGGGGGGGGGAGACTCATTTCTATCTCTGCGCGCGGAGGTGCAGAGTATCGAGACGGTGCGCGCGTGTATATTCTTTCGGAGCGTCCTCGTGGCCGCCCCGGTGGAGCATCAGAACGTGGGGGGACAGGGTAATAAATTATTATCGCATCGATAAGGAATGTTGATGGGGTCCGGCGATAGTGTGCCCCGCGCATTCTTCGGAACGCGGCTCCGGTGGTTATCGACCGCCTAATAGACTCGTTCCTGGGTGTCATTCCTCGATATCGATGCGCGCGGTGATTGATCCCGGGCGCGATCGAGATTTCGTTTGCCCGACGATTTCGTCTCCCCCTTTGTGAGCGCGTCCGTTCCCTATTCCATTCATTACTTCCCGTACCGATCTTATCCCGCGCCCGTCTTTCATTGAATCTATTCACGCGGGATTAATAAGGGCCCGTGACGGACCAATCTAAATTTCATTCTGTCGCTGTGACATCGTTGCATTTTCACATCCAAGTCGACGTGCCATCGGCGGATGACGTTGCAAAATTGTATCCTACGGTGATACGAAAATGCGCGTTTGAGTCGCGGAGACGCAAATAATCCACACGCAAGTCTGATATTCTCTTTTTGCTCGCGCAAATAAAACTGTAATGCAGAAAGGGATGACGAATCGCTAAGCTCGACATACTTTATTTAGTCGTACTTTATTCTCGCGACCGAGCCTTGAATATATGAGGGGACGCAATACATGTGAGACAATATTGCGATATATTGACCGCGCAATATTGTTGCACAACAGATGCATCTCGTAAAAAATAGCCGCACGAGTGATGTGACATTCTTCCTTTCCCCTCGGTATTCGCAGCTGTCAGTATTTTGTAACACGTAAAGAGTCCTGTCCCGCTTCGTCCCGCCACAATGGCGCATCAATGAGCGGCATGAGCGGATCCGCGGGGCCTTAATAGCCTTCGGGGTCCAGGAAGCAAATGAGATGAGCCCCCTTATCTCACACGGACCGGTATTTGTCCAGAGCGGAGCGAGCCGATCGATCGTAATTGAATCTCTGCGCTCGTTCCGCCCCCTTTATCTTTCCCTCCGCCATTCCCCTTCCGCGTCCTGCGCGAGACTCTCGCCGTTCCAGAAGTTCGTTCTACAGACGCATGCCGGACGTACGGCCGCCCAGTCCATCGACTGTAACGTACATATATAGACTTATAAGTCTATGGTAACGTACCTTTTGATCTCACCTCACTGGCCACCACGTGACTTTGTTCTCTCGCCTCGGCAGCATACATTTTTCCATGCGCGCATTGCAGACGAACGGTTGGCACGGCCCTGGATGCGGCCACGGCCGCTCGGAGCACGTCTGCAGAATTCGCGGAAGGACCAGAAAGGAGAACGCGCGAAGGGGTCGTCGCGGTTATAGGGGCCGTAATCAGACACAACACTGCGAGCCCGTTTCAAGCAGGGGTATCGGCGTGGAATGGAAAGATCCGGGGGAGAAATGCGTGAGGAATAGAAAGGAGAGAAAAGAGAGAGGAGGAGGAGCTGCAGAAGTTTTTGGTGTCGATGGCCGAGGTCATCGTGCTGTTTTCAAGCTGTTATTACGTCTACCGTGGCCCTGCCACAGCATCGGCCGAACTCGGAACGATGCTAACGCGCGTCGTTGCGATCGCGGTCGCCTTCTTACGGACCTTTTAATGGTCTCTTCTCGCTCATCAATAAGATATGTAAATGAGGCTCGGGATTCTATGCAGTAACCCTGATGCTAACGCGTCGCATGATGCGATCGAGAAAGATACATTCTCGTTCGAGCGGTCTTTGATGGCGCGCGTAAACGCGCGGACCGGTGCAACCGGCGACTTATCGGCGGAGAGTCGCGTATTAAAATCTCGCGAGTCACCCGATAATTCGGACGCGGCAGAACGCGACGCACAGACGCAACGATAAAAACCAATTTCCGTGCGAAACGGCGTCGTTTTCACGATGTCCCGTTTCACGGCGATCGTCGCCGAGATCCGCGCGAGCACCGGCTGTCCTCTCACCGTCGGGGCTCCGGGAGATCGTTACTTTGTTGAAGCTCTGCAAAACGGCCGACGTCGGAATATTTAAGAAGAACATTCATTACTCCGTTCGGTCGAAGATCCGCACTGGAGGCTAAATCAATTAATTTCATTTGCCTCAACGCGCGAGCCGCGGTGTAACTCGAGGTTTCATCCCGCGATGATTGTGATGTTATAAATTGCGCGGCGCGGCCGCGTTCGCTCTCGAAAGGTTGACCCGACGATTAGAGGCACTAAACCGTGGCTTTGCCGTACAATCAACAGCTATTTGTTACTACGATAATTGCGGACTGTCGGGACGCGGTACATTCTGTCTACAAACGGACCGCTGAAAATCGTGTTCTCGGAGCCTGACACGTACTCGAGGTATTACAATCGATCGCGCGCGGCCTCTCTTCTTATTGTTAGAAAAATTAAGATTTTCTATCGTCGCACGAAAATAAATCACGCGTGTTATTTCACAATTATTTTCAAGCGATCTTTTGAATTCGTTTGATTGAACAATCTTAATTTTAATAATTATTCATATTCGTATTCATTTTTTCGAGGAAGATTTGGCACGAATAAGACCTCTTTCTATGAATAAAGTTATAAAATTAACTTTATTTTTAAAACTGAAAAAAGATAAGTCATTTAAATTTAAAACTGAGAAAAAAGGTAATTAAGTTACCGTATACCAACAGATTCAAGCCGTATTTAAATATTGACTTCGACTATTAATATTATATAGGAATATTATATTGATTATTATACAAGCTTGACTTTTTGCGAGCAGCATGTACAGAGTTGTCGGCAGAATCCTTAACGAGTTAACGAGTCTGTTTTGCTGGATGACCATAAGCGCGACGTGCCACGCGCTTTTTTTCTTCTTCTCTTCCCCGTTCTTCGCCTCGCGTACCGCGGGATCATCGTCGAGGGATCAAACCGGATCGATGAACGAGCTCATTGTTGCCGAGGCTCGAAAACGTGAGACGCCACGCCGGAACGTCACGGGTGTAAAGACGAACGCCTCGAGTACCCTGAGTCGAAGGCACGCGTGGCACGTGTGACACCGATGGACGGACAGAACGAACGAACGAACGAACGAACGAATGACGGTCGCGTCCTCGTCCATTGCGGCCTCGTGTCGCGTCGTGAGGTAAGTTCAGGGTGACGACGAGAACGCACGATGATGTAAGTGCAGAGGATGTGGAGCTATGCGCTCAGTCATCGTCGCGCGCTCGCTCGACTTGACGGCGCGACCGCGAACGACGTCGTGTGTGCGCGCGTTGCACACAGCCACAGAAACGACGACTTACTGTCCCCATGCCCCGGCAGTCCCATGCGAATCCTTCGCGCGTCTCGATTCAGCGAGACGGCTTGCACCGGCGGCCATTCGTCCTGCTGGCAAAGTCGTTTAGGGCCGTTGCACCCTGCGGTAGATGTAAAATCGTTGTCGCGTGATGAGGGAGCGCGGAATGCGTCCTCTACCGCGTGAGAGACGCGTCGCGTCTGTCGACCGAACGTTTTTGTAATCGTTGATCGTGAGCGATCGTCCTCGAGGGTCGCGTCATGCGCTATGCGCGACTTTAATTTAATTTGCGAGGGCGGTTATAATTTTTCATTTGCGTATTTCTGTACATATTTTCAAGATGTTTTTTTTTTTAATTTTATAAACAGCACGACGTTTAATTTCTCTCGAGATTATCGCGACCAACGTCAGAGAGAGAGAAAGACAGAGAGAAAGATAGAGAGAGAAAACTGGTTGGTGAAACGATTTCTATCTTCGCGCGGAACGTTCGCGTACGCGTCACAACACTGAAGTCGTCCCGGCCGGGGCACCCTCGGCTCGAGCGAAACATTCCATTCTGAAGTAACTACGCGTCGGAGGAACACGGGCCCCGCGTTCGAGGGGGGGAGGGAGAGAACCCGACAGCTCGTTTCGCGATGCATGAAATGACTCGCGCCGATTCGTTCGCCGCGCTCGGCATATATATATGTATACGGCTCGCTATTACGGTATGCGCGCGTACGTACACGCGTATCGGACGCTGGTACCCTGTTAGGTAACCTCGACGGGTGGTTCGCAGCTCGCGTTTAAGCCGCGGCAACAGGTAATCCCGTGTACGGCACGGACACTAAGTAGATACGCGGCTCTTATCCTATAGCCCCGTAATACCGGAGTGACTCGCCGCGCCGCGCCGCGCGGCGATCACGCTCGCTCGGCTCGCAACGCTCGAGCGAGCGCGGCGGCCGCGGGCTCGCGGCGGGAGTGCGTGCACACGCGCGTGCTGCTATCATTGACGGATGAGTCACGGGATGGATTCGCGCGGGATCACTTTCGACGCTTTCTTTCGTGCTGCGTGTCGCTGCGTGCTTTCGCGAAATTAGAGATGCGTCTCGCGCTTCCCC
>NW_012028382.1:764521-890013 GCF_000956235.1 Wasmannia auropunctata | reverse complement strand
CCCCCCCCTCGCGCCGTGTAACACGTGCATGTAATTCGATTTTTTCAAAAATTGAATTTTATTACGTGCAATACACACGCACGATACCAATGCGATTGAGCTTCATGCTGTTCGCGACAGATTGACGTAGCTCGTATTAATATCCGACCGGGACGGACATCCCCGGCAAAACTATCGCGGGAGATTGATACGTGTGCAAAATTGATACAAGTATCCGACACCTCTCGCACGAGCGATATCAGTGCCATCGCTATTCCTACCTACTATTACGAGATTTACGAGCGTGCAAAAAGAAGATGAGCCGAGCGAGGTTTCAGAGCGCGCTCCATAAGCGACTCTGACACCGTCGGCGTTGGAAAGGGAGGGAGAGGAGGGGTGCCCTCGGTAGCGCGTGAGACGGCATGAGTTAATCGCGTGCGTGCCAGCGCACTGCGAAAACCCCAAGCGGCGATTTATACCTTCCGATCGTGGAGCGTGGAGCGTCTAGGGAATAATTAAAGGAAGCGAACGACCGCGTGCCGCGGCGCGAGGGCTCGCCGGTTTGAATCGTTACTCATAGCCGCGATTCGTAAACGGCTCGAACCTTAATTGCGCGCGATTAGAATCTCGCGCGATTTCCGCGGACGGTGGACTCTTCGGCCGTCCTTCGTTCTTCCGCGTTCCGGCTCGAACGAGTCGGGACAAACGAGTTATATATTTTTGTTTTTCGAGTTATATTTGTGCAAATAGATGAGACTCCGGAATAAGAGCGAAAAATGATAATTAACACAGGTGAATGTACTGAGCGACGAAATAGCTTTTATTTAGTTGCTTCACAGTCGTGATTGCGTTTTGTAACCGCGGTTACCCCGATGGGGTAATAACTCTAAATCCGCGGCTCACAACGCGTCGTCCCAAACGATAAACAAGCGTTTACGCTCGAACCGCGAATTGCCTTCGCGAATCGTAATTCTCTTGTACCTGCGGGATTTCGCATCTGCCCGCGTTGCGCAAGCGTCCTCGCGCACAGTAAAAAAAAATGAACCGCGGTTGAGGTCGCGTCCCTCATAAAAACCGCGCATCCGCGTCTATCCGTCCGCCCGTTATTAACTCTGCGCTATCTCGGACGACCATCTTTACGTTGCGGACCGCTGGTGCAGCATCCACTACGCTGAACAGTCTCTCTCTCTCTCTCTCTCTCTCTCTCTCTCTCTCTCTCTCTCTCTCTTTATTTCTCTCTCGGGAGCCTATCGACATTACGGCGCCGACGCGTACCAGCAGCACACCCCCTCGCGACGTCAAACTCCGCTTCGGCCCAGCCCGGTTCGGCCAACAGAGACTCGTCGTCTGCCGTCTCCCCTCGAAAATTGCCCGCCATATTTTTACCATATTACTTCATTTTTAAGCCACCTCCCATTCCCGGGACTCGTTGCCACCACCATAACCACCAGCTCCTTTTCTCTCGTCCGCCTTTCCCGCCTCGACGCCGATTTTCAGCGATGCCTTCTCCTCTTTTTTTTTGTCCTTTTCTCTCTTGTCCTCGCTCGTTCTCCGTACTCTGCCTTCGTTTCCCCTTCCGTTTCGTCACCCCCTTTCCTCATTCCTCCTCCTCCTCCTCCTCTTCCTCCCTCATCGTCAGCGTTCGTTTCACGGTGCGGCCTCACCGCAGAGACGCGATCTTGCGCACCGCCATTTTATCTGCGTATCGTTCGTAAGGCGATCCCGTACACCTCTTTTGTTGCTTCTTTCTTCCTTTCCCACTGCCCTTCCGCTCCTCTTCCTCCTCGACGTACTCTCACACCTCCCGATTCTCTTCCGTTGCTGTCATTCTTTTTCTCTCTTTCTCTTTCTTTCTCTCTCCTTTCCATGAAAATTGCTCACCTCCATCCCTACCCCCGGCTCATGCTTGCAACACCCGTACCCACTATCGCCCGATAATGACTGTTACCGGTTGATGCGCGTATGTATACTCGCGCGAATACACGTGAGTACTCGCTGCGGTCTCGAGGCGAATACAATCGGCGACGCGATCAGCTGGAACCCGTGGCGAGGGAAGGATGCGCTCGTAGCCGAGCCACCGCAAGATGCGAGATGCACTTTTTGCGTCAATATTTGGAACGATTTTGAAATAATGATCGCCATCTTCGAGCCGGGGAGATGCGCGCGGGATATCGAGGGTGTCGGGCGGCCGCGATGCGGAGAGAAAGAGCAGATGAGAGAAAGAAGGGGGATAAAGGAGAAGGAGAGAAGGGGGCTGGAGAAGATAGAAATGAAGAAGAAAAGAGAAAGTAGAAGAGGGAGGAGGGAACGGACTGCCTCTACGGGCAACTTAATGAGATCACGCGTAACCGAAAATTGTCTGACGTACCGATTTTATTGGAACGTCCGTCGGCCACGCAAAAATGGTGCCCGTGGGCCGAACTGGTAGCGCACAATGTAGACGTCCATGATGATGTCCGGGATGATATCCCTCCCCGGCGTGAAGGGATCTGCCGCGTGGTACCCGGGCCCGGTGCGCGTTAATAATACACATTCGCGTACGTACGCTCCTCGTGATCGCCGTTGTCATGACGTAGTCCCGATGAGTCCAGCTCGACCTGATGAGATGGCCGCTAACCGAAAATCAGTGTACGGCGGCACTGTTGATGGTAGTCGAGGGGAATACATTGTACGAGCGAGAATGGTCCCGCGCCGAGTTAATTGGAAGTTCACGGACGTTTCAACGTGGTAATGATAGCGTTTGTACCGATCCCTCATTCACGTCCGTCCAAGTCGAATCCCCGGTTGTACAATCGAAAGTCGTTTCGGCCGTTACTCGCCGCTTTCTTTTTCCCACTTTGTTGCAATCTTTTCGCAAGAATGGGTAATCCCGCGTTACGTTCGCCTCGTGACGCGTCGTACGATCGGAGGAGATTGGATCCCACACTGTACTGCACACATCGCGGTAATAACATTCCCACGTTGCTTCCTTTTCGCGCGCGTCGCGTCGGCGCGCGAGAGAAGAATTATATCTTCCCGTATCCCCTGTACTTGACTCGCCGATAAATTACCTTTATAGATATCGTAATATATGTCAATATACTTTCGCTAGCTCCTACAGATTCCTACGGGCTTGTAAACTTTAACCTTTCATCGTGCACAATTAAAGGGAATTCTCAATTCGACACGCTAACATTGTAGCGTGCAGCAAGCGATCATTATTTAGATATATATTGCGACTTCTAAGAAGCAATGCATTAAGATCTCTACTTTCCTTTTCTGTACTTCGCCGTAAGTGACATATCCGTAACACATTGATACATCGCGATAATAGCATTCGTTCAGCGGCCCATTCTCCACAATCCTTGTCACGCGGTGTCTCGCGACAACTGCAGAGGTTCCGTCGCGGCAAGTCTCGACCTGATACGATCGGAAGGGCGCGACGATGTTGCACTTACAGTCGGACGGCCGGGTCCCGTCCCTCCCAATGGTCACATCGGCGACAGCGGCAGACCCCTGCGAAGCGGACAGAACCGTGACAACGGTCGTTATGTAAAGATCCGTGACTTGTTTGCAGCAGTCGTTGATAACTTGTCCCGCCATTAACGGCTGTTACACAATGCTGAGTATAGCTTTACACGTCGCGCCGACGGACAATTTGTTGGCGTGCGCCCAAGCGATCGCGAGAGATCGCGCGGTTCCCTCGTCTCCGCGCATCAGGTTCATCTCCACGCGCTGGGGATCGCGATCCTGTTATCCTCGACGGCTGACAAGGAAGTCGCGGCGGCTGTTGTCGCGTCCATTGTCCTCTCCAAGGAAAGACAGCTGTCGGATGTCCCCCGTGTGGACGACGGCGCTCGCCGATTCACGTACGCCGTAACGATCGCTCGATCGCGCGACGAAGCGCGACGCGACGCAACGCGAGATGAAATCGTAAGGTCAACGCGGTGCGCGACAAGATATTCGCGCGCGCGATTGATAGTCCTGTAACGTCGGCAGGCTTATTCGTTGCGCGTGATTGCGGTGAAAGCCGCAGAAACGTCGTCGGATGGCGAGATACCTGTCGTTCGCGATTATCGGCTGGAAAAATGCTTATGACGTTTACGACCGCTTTATTATGCTTTCGTAAATACCCCGAGAGCGAGTCGTCCCCGATTCGCTTATTTATTTGGATTCCTTTATGCGCGCTAAGTCAAAGCTGTCATTAACAATTAATTGTTCGGTCTTGCTCTCGCGTGGATTCTGCAATCCGCGACAGCAAGTCGGTGAACGCGACGTGAATACATCGACGGTATACGTGTAGACATATAGACGCGGATAGTTATCGTTCCGCAACGTTCGAGCCGTTCTAATCTATCCACGTTCATTTTCACGCGCGGCGTTCTGTAATTTTGTCTCGATGGCTCTTCGCGCTCGGCTTCGTCGGCTCGAAGGGTGCCGATTACGCAGCTCGCGGCCGATACGAAAGCAAAGAAGTCTCGGAGATCGCGACGATCTTCGTCCGAAATCAAGTGGAAAGAATGATACTCTTCCGACAATGGAATCGAACCACAAGTACCGCGGATGGCGACGGTAAGATGGATATATATATTGTGAAAAAAGAGGCACATCGGTTAGCCGGAGGTGAACGAGGACCTTTGTCGCATTGCCTTTTTGCGATCCGGTCTTTTTTCACGGTCACACGGCGGCCGTTGGGCAAGGGACGTATATGCGAAGCGATCGTCGTAGCCATCGGGCGCGTTCGAGCATAGCGTAATTGTTTCGAAACGTATTACCGAGGTTCGGCGAATTTTATTTTCTCTCTCTCGCCCGGCCAGCCAAGCCCTTGCCTTTCCGGTCGGCTTGCCACTACGCGATCGGTTCGCTTAACTAACGGCAGAATCGACAGGGCACAAATTTCAACAAATAACAGAAGAAGAGAGGGATTTTTCGCGTTCACCTGTTGTCCTCGATGTATAATAACGGGTCCAATAATGACTTACGTAACGATTTTGAGCAAATATCGAGAAAGGCTTTTGACGATCGCGGCCGGAGTTGACCAGAATGATACGGAGACAGTGAAGGGAGATTTCTCATGGCTTCTCGTAGTCGTGCGATGAAGAAAAAAAAATTATTTATTGCGCGCGATTCCAGCCTCAACGAGATAATATTTCGACAGCTCGTAAGGAGCGCGTAGAGAACACCCGCGGCACAATAATGGCACGTATACGCGCGACGATGTAACGCAGGGATCGATCATAACTATGAGCAAGTTTTAATCATCGTATACCGCGGCTACCTCGGCGTGTCTACTACCGTAAGATTGGCCCCCGGCGAGATCGTATTATTTATGCCTCCGTCCAGCCAAATGTATACTCAGCGCTTGTATATACGCTCTCGCGCGTATGCTCACACTGGCCCTCACTCTCTCTATCTCTCTCTCTCGCTCTCTCCTCTTCTCGCTCTCTTTCCCTGCACGAGCAGCATCGGAAGCCCACGGACGAAATGCGCGAGAGACGGTAATATACATAATGGCAGGTTATGCGCGAAGTAATCATAAGCCCGACTACGAAATTTGCGCGAATGCGTCCTTCGGCGCTCTCAAGAGCTCTCTCGAGAGGCGAGAGAGCTACCTAAACGCGTACGCTCGCGCTTTTTCTGCCGCCGCGTCAATTCGATCGCATTAAGATCGAAGACACTCTCGGTGAGAGATGAAACGTGGCAGCCCCGTTTGTAGTTTCTCTTTTTCCCCGCGTTTATAATTGTCCCGGACTGAAAAAGACCGTCGCGCCACGGCATTCCGCCGCTATTAGCGTGAGTATCTTTGGAATGAAGAACCGGCGCAAAAGGATACGCTGCCAGCGTTGACTATGATTTATATCGCTTCTTATCCGTTAACAGTCATTGCTTGATACGCACGAGCGATTTCGTCTCGATGTGTGCCTAAGCGTTGCAATAAGAAGTATTCGAAACATTTTTTTCGAGCAAAAACGCGAACTGTGTCAATCTCGTACTGCGATATATTTTTATACCCGATGCTCTTAATTTTTATTGTACATTTATGGTGATCAACGGCATAGTTTTATAACATAGGCTAGTGTATATAGATTGTAGAAAAATTCGTAAGAAAATTAATCATTTTTATCATTTTTAATCATTTTTCTTCGAATTTTAACGATTGTTTTAGAATCCACCCTAATACTTGTACTCGGAGCTCTTTGACGAAGCCCTTTTCGTTGTCTCGATCGTGTTGATGATTTCGGTCATCCGGTATCGCGCAACGCAAGCGTAACGCTACGTGGGGGTAACGTAACGATCGAGTGGTTACTGGGGTATGGGGTACAATCGTACGGGCAGCAATCTCCCGTGGGTAAGACGTGGAACGCCGAGGAAGGCAGAGGCAAGCAGGCAGGCAGTGGTAGTCCTCGGTGCTGCCTGGGCTGCCGTACCATATTATTAAGGCGGCCAACCGGTGTGACGCTCCGCCATCTCGGGAGCCAATGGGACCGCGTCTCATCGCAGCAGGAATGCGTCCACTCCTTCCCGCCGCAACTCTTTCTTTCGCCCTTCGCGAAAAGCAGTCCCCACCGTTTCCTGCACGCTCGACGAATTCGCCTTCTCGCGGCGAAATCGATCGCCGATTACCTTATCTCGACCACCCGCCCCTCCCGACGTGATTCCCGAACCTTATTAACTCTCAAATCGCGCGACTTCCGCTCCCTTGATCGCCCCGGCCGACAAGCCACCAGGAATTCGCAAACACTTTCATTCACGTCAGCTTTTCTCTATCAAAGTGCTTGTCAATCATTATAAAGGCATTCTCATTTTTTGTTACGTCCTCCCCTAAATAAGTTCGGGTATATGTACGAAATAAACTGGTTCAGCTGCAGCTCATACGGTTAATTTTTTATTTCATTTTATGAAAAAAATCTTTAATATAATAATTTTTAATGATATATATTGGATTAAAATGTACGAATGAAGTGAATATTATTTGGAGGAAGGAAGGGGATGTGAATATGTATTGTTTGAAACAATGTTGAGGCGAGGGTATGCGATAATTATAAGAAGTATTACCTACTCCAGTGTTATTACGATATAAGTCTTTATAAGATAAGAGACAGGTAATTATCTTGGGCATACATGTCGCGTCAATGTATTCGAATTTGATACGCGCCTTCATCCCAATGCCCGAAAGAGAACCGATCGGCCGCTGTTCTTTTTAGTGCTCTTCCGTGTGCTCCGCGGTGAGAAAAAATCACGGAGTCTCTCTCAATTAACCGACGAAATGCTCTAAGATTAAAGCGCCCGGAGGTTAATGCGATACCTCAGCAAATAAGTTCCGAGGACTAATTTTCGGGAGAATATTGGTCTTGCTCAGAAAGAGACGGATACCTGGAATCCATCGTTTCCTTCGAACCTGGATTATCACTACTCTCGATTAGTCAGGGTGGCTGAACCCGCTCCACCTGACGAACCAGCCCATTCGCCTCTTCCAATCACGATCTTAATAACCGCGCACGGCCGAAAAGAGGACGAAGACGACGAAGATGACGACGACGACGACGACGACGACGACGACGACGACGACGACGACGACGACGACGATAACGACGAGGACGATGACGATGAGGACCGGGAGGCTGGCGAAGTTGGCGAAGAAGAAGAAGAAGAAGAAGAAGAAAGAGGAGACGAATAAAAGAGGAGAGGGACGCCGGATCATCCGTGGCATCCGAGGCGCGTAATAACAACGACCAGAGTCCTCCCTCCCCCGATCTCCGTAGACAATTTACGAGGGCAAAGTGGGTCATAAATGTAATTACGGCTAAATTATGATTATAGAGCTACCCCTTTGAGGACTGGCTCGTCTGTCTGTGTTCGCGGAGAGAAGGGCGGCAGTGGCAGGCACGATACTTCCGACAGGAGTCTCCTTTCTTCGAATGTCGTACGAATCGCGTGTTCGATTGTTCTTTATTACGGGAGAAGAAGAATCTCTCCGTTTCTCTCTCTTTCTCTCTCTCTCTCTCTTTCTTTCTCGATAACCGTCGATGATGACTTGCAATTGTACGCAGCTTCTTTTCTCGTCAGTGTCGCGCCGATCGATGTAAATGTGCGTTAGTTGCCCGCGCAAAAACTGTCGGGTTATACTTATAAGTGGACTCACTTCGAGGCTCGCCCTTTGTACTCGAGTCTTGTTAATCGATATATACACGTCACGTACGTGAAGCCCCCGATGGAGATTGAAAGGCGAGGAAGGAGGAGGAGAAAGAGGAGGCGCCGTATACGCCGCGGAGCACAAGGATCCTTATTAAAAATAATTCCCATGCGAGCGCGGGACCCTCCCCAAAACCCACCCACCTCTTCCCCGTTCGATTCTCCGTCAATTAAGAGGGGCCCCCTCGATCAGCCGTGGATCCAATTGGAAATAAAGATCATCCCGGCGCGCCCGGCGCTTTCCGACGCTTTCGTGAGCTTTCGTAATCATAGAGTTTCGCGATATGCTTATTAAATCAGCCCGATCATCGAGGGGGCAGTTGCGCCAAGGCGCAATCTCGGGGGGTCCTTCTCTTTCTCAGTTTCTCTCTGCCATGTCGCCGTTTCTCTTCCTATCTAGAGAACGGTTCCACGTTGGTTCACGGTCATTACGCATCGCGCTCACGAACGCATACGAGACATCGATTGCGAAACGTCGTCCCCCTGGCTTCCGCGTTAGACGAGACGCGCAATGAGCCGATGGGAGGTCGAAGCCGTGGTTGCCCGTCGAATTTGTGAGTGACATTCCACTGATTCTGAACGACGTTGTTACGTACGTCATTTGAATTGACTATTGGACACTTGGCACGCCAAGCTGTCGTTTTCGTAGCAAATCTTTGCGAACTCTCATTATCTCCAATTATATTTTATGTTATTTTCTATGTGAAAATAATTGCATTAAAATAGATGATTGATTTTTATTCAACATATTACATATTGTATAAAAATCTGAATCGAAGTTTTATATAAACTATTCATGAATTTTTGACAAGCCTCCTTTTCATCTTCGTTTTATATGCGAATCAAGTTAGATATAATTTTTACATTTATTATTATTATAATTAATTTGCGTTGGTTATTATGCGTAATTTTCGCTGATTCTCCGAATATCTTCTACTAGGAGATAAAAATAAATATAAGAGATAAAAATTCAGGCAATTGAGAAAGGCAAAAGTATATGTCGCTCGTCGGGAAATGATTTTGAAGACATTCTCTGTGAAAAGGACCACTACGGAGACTCGGCATAAGATACGTCGTCGCCACCGAAAATGTTAACGTGACGCTGTAGCTGCGCTACGAACGCAACAGGGGGTTCCGCGTTTGCTACCAGCCGACTTTTTATGATTATTTGGCGGCGTTATTGCCGCTTGACCCGCCATTAAGCGGTTAAACGACCCGAGGTGAGAGAGCTCCGGCCGCGCTCTTTACGACAGTCAGCGACACTCGCTTCCGAGGGAGACGATAGGTCGGTCGGGTGGGACCTATCGGGCCTTGTACTTAATTCATCCCGTATCTTCGTTACCACACAAGTCAATTGACTGGAGGACATCCGAGACATTTGCAATGTGTCGAAAAATTACTTTGTTACGGTCATTTTGATTTATAACTCCCCTGCTGAGTTTTTTTGTAAGAAGAAAAAAGGGACATTGCGCGCGCGAATTGGTAGCAGCTAGTATATCGCGTATACTAAAACAACCACATCATTTCTCGATTTTTGTAAATCAAATATGTTGCACTAAAAAATTGAAGTATACTTTGTTTGTTTAATCTAACACGCAAATGGATCTATTTTATCCTTTTTCTCTACTTAATCAGTGTGACTTGTCGCAAGTCGTTCGTGACTCGCCCTCGCCCTATTCGACGAACGACAAAACGTGTCTGGCGCGCGAAATTGCGAAAGCTCTTAGCGCCGTCGTGGAATCGACGATTTCATGTCGCGGCCGCTCCCGGCTGTCGTCGTTCCTCTCCGTCGCGATATCGAGACGGAGCGACAGAGACAACTACGCGGCGGGCTCTCCCCGCCTTAATTCCATTTATCGGTTCGCAATTTTTCGCGATCGCGGCATACATTAAGCCACCGTTGCAACACGTAAGCCTCGCGGATGTACGGTTAGGCCCATGTTTCATTCATGAGCCATAAAGTTCCCGAGGACGGTGGCGTGGACGCAGGGCTGTATGCGAAAGAACGCTTACTTCCTCGAGCCTCCTCGCGAACGCGCCAGCGGATTTTACGTATGTACGCGGGCGATCGTTTGTGCGCGCGCGGAAACAAGCGCAACGGTAGGCGATGCTGCACCGTTTTCCAATTATTTCGAGAATTACCGACCGCGAGACGGTGTCACGGCGCGAGATAATGAGACCGGCGTGGGTGCGCCGAGAAATGTTCCGCGCACTTGCGCACACGGGGTGATAGCGGTACGACTATAATCGTAAGTTATCGACAATAAATGGCTATTGAATTGGAATTAACCGGGAAAGTTACGATCGTTTTAGTTGCGCGGGATGTGTAAGGACTGTGCAATCGTGCGCTTCGCTCTACGTAAAATCTTACATCTTCCACGAGATTATTAGACAGAAGCAGCTGGATTTTACATTAAGTGCTCGCATAGATTCTGTTATTACGCACGCAAAACATGACTTATACCGTCGTTCCGGCCAACGGCTCAATTACTATCTCGCGCCGGGCGAGATGTATAATCGAGCAACCGCGAGAAATCACCGTGCCGATTGCTCTTCTTTCATGCTGATGCGGTGATTCTCGCGTAAAAAGCCGCGCGCAATGCAACGGTTGAGCGCGGCGGCCGGACGAGATTGGACGACGAGATGCCCAGGCCGGTGGCATCGCCCTCGCGGAAAAGGGCCGAGTAACATATACCGACGATATCGTCGCTCATTGTGGAAAACGACGGTATCCGGATACGGAAGACGGATTCGTCGGAGTTCTCTTCCCCGGTGGCTAACCGATGCGCGGCTTGTCTCATTTGCATTCAACCCGGGAACTCGAGCACGGCGGAGGTTGTCGAGGGGCGCGCTGGAAGAAAGAGAAAATGAGAGAGAGAGAGAGAAGACAAGGTTTCTCGTGGCTCGTCGTGTGTCTCCCCGCGTGTATTCGTTTGTAAGATCGGCGTTTCCCTCCTCACCGGACGCGTCGCGTCGCCTTGTTTCCTCGTGCTCTCACGGGCGTCCCTTTATGCCGCAATATCCAACGAGAAAACGATCTCTCCTTCCTCATTCCATCTGGAACCATCGTTTCTGCGCGGCGGGAATCGCGCTCTAGCCATTCTGTCCAGTTTCTCGAGACCGTTTCGCGGAGGAATACTTTACTAACGCAAGAGATAATCCTAAGTAACCGATCCTGTCCGGTAGTACGGTGTGACGTCGCTAATGGGCCTTATTGTTATTGTTAGCCGCCGCGGTGCTCGCCGACGTTTCTTTCGCGACGTAACGGCACCACCTACGGGCATAAGAGGTGACTCGAAGTCTCCTCCGGACCGGAAAAGCAAACCGAGAGGAATAAAGAGAGAGAGGAGGAAGAATAAAAGATGCGATGCAAGCCGGAGTTTCAGTAACAAACGCTTTATAGCTCCGGGTTCGCGTCGTTTCGAGTTACACCGAGTCGCTCGCACCGTGACCTATGACGCGGTTCCGGGACCATCCACCGAGTTCCCTTATCTCACCACCTTTCCCGTTTTCGTGGCTTCCCTCGTGTAAACCCCCGTTATGACGATCATTCATTCGCTCCCGCGCTTACCTCTCGTCCGAGATTGATGATGCGATATACGTGCCAAGTCCATTCGGAATTCCGTCAGGTTCCCCATTTAATACTCAGAGGTCCTCGTTCCTACGATATCTTCGATCGCGGTTAATAGAGGTACAGCTATTGTTAAAGTAGGACTGATATCGACAATGAAATCTATACGAAACAAGTTAATCGAACGAACGGTGATCTATGATTAAAGTTTTAACCAGCCGTCTTTTATATAAATATGTCCCAAAAGAAATTGCGATCGCCATATCCGGGATCATCGCTTGTCCTTCGACACGAGAAAAATTCCCCCGACGTTGCCTCGCGGTAGAATTAAGTATAACGCGTTAAGAATCACGAGCACTTCCAGCGTCGGTCGGGGTAGAAATCCCGAGGCAGATGGACGGATGATGGTCGATAGTTCAAACGACCTCGGGCCTTCGGATGAGTTTAAGGAAGACGAGTGGCGGCGGGGGAGGCGAACGGCGGAACGCGAGCGAGACGGGGAATCTTATCGAGATTCCTGGCGGCCTTGCCCGTCGATTTATCATTCTCGCATAATAGGCCCCGCGCGGAGCGGATACTCCGGAGCTCACGAGGAGGAAAGATCGTTCTCCCCTTCCGCTCGGGCTCCCTCCTTCCACCGCGAGGAACCCGCCGGAAAGAGTGGCGTTTGAACGCCTCATCTTCGCGGCTCGCACTTTTCCTCTTGCGAGAAACTCGATCCAATCTTCGTACTGGGATCAATGTAGAGCGTACGGAGCATTTGTCTACCGTCTATCCTTTAAACTTGCATTTCGCGACCGATCAGGGACTTCCTCGTCGTCCGACTGTACATTTCCCGCGGCCAGAAACTTGAACTCCTCTCTTCGTCGAAGAGCCAAAGGCGAACCGGATACCGGAGCCATTCGCCGCTCGCGCGAGTCGGATCATCCTTGATCATCCGCGAGGAGTCGTGATGGACTGGGCCTTCGAGAATTTTTCTCACATTGTCGCGTATCTGATTACAATGGACGGTGAAAGAGAATTTGCTTCTGGCAGAGTATCTCGCGCGATTGCGAGTCCGTAATTGTATCAATAATTATATATATATATATTGCTTAGTGATAGATAAATACTTATATTTTTTTAAGAATATGTCACAGAATTTTTAAGAAATTTAAATTTTTACGTAAAATCCGCGATAACTATTATATATCAAGCAATTTCAATCTGGCTCGTACATCTTGATAGCGCTCGTTGAAGCTGGGATGGTAAGGTGCTGATGGGAAAAGAAGTTTTATTACTCTTTTTCAACGTCCCATTGGGTCCAGGCTGGTCGCGAAAGTGACAGCGGCAAAAAGCTCGCCGTCCAGTTTAAAGGCGATAAATATCAGATGCAATATCAACGGGTGCGCACGGTATGCACCTTGGCCGAATGGCCTTGCGGTCGACGGCCATCGCTCAACAAGATTCTTGATACGAATAACTCGGCTCAAAGTATAAATCGCAGGGGCGCACCATAAAAAATGTATAACACGATCGAAACTTGATATTCCTCGAAATCTCGCCCTGGAAATAAATCATTTCCATTAGGTTTGACGTTGAGTCCACCGCGATAAATTCGATGACGGATGAGCGCGCGAAAAAAATTCGCCGAGACCTTCTAGTTGCTCACGAGAACAATTTCGATCCTGCGTCCGCGCGATACATGCGCACGGGCGAGAAGAGCACGAGAGAGGAGGAGCGAAAACGAGAAAGAGGCAGCGCGGGAGAGAGGGACGAGAGGATATTCTCCGGCTCGGATTCTCATAGCCTGGGGGAAGGGAGGGGGGTATACCAGCAATGACATACAAACCCAACATACGTAACTTTGTCGGTTGTTTCTCCCTCTTCTTCCTCGCCTGTCCGCCACCCCCCCCCCTCTGTGTCCACCTCCACCCCGTCGCCGTCCCTCCTGGAACGGCCATATTTTTTTGTGCCCCGCAATTATTCGTCTCAAATTACCGGTCCGGACTGTAGTCGCGGAAAACTTATAATGCTGCAACGCTCGGTGGTACGAGCGTGGAGTACCGGTGTTGCCCGTCGGCGTAATAAAAAGGTCGCTTCAAATACAACCGTCGAATGCTCAGTCATGAGAGAGAGAGAGAGAGAGAGAGAGAGAGAGAGAGAGAGAGAGAGAGCCCGTACAGCGGCGCCGGAGGAAAAAAAATGTATTCTTCGATACGCTGCTGAGCTTTGATGATCGTGCGTGTTCACGCCGATTTACATTGAGCAACGTGAAATTTTTGCAACAGCTGACCGTGCGCGCCGATATCAATTAAGAGGCAGGTGGCTGGAGGAGGCGCGGTGATTTCTCGTGAGAAGGTTGCGCTATCCGCACAGATTATTACACGCAGAACGTATTTGGAGCTAAATCCGAGCATTTAGCGAGCCTGGCTGTAGGATAAATGATCTATGTGTCAATGCTTAGATTATTAAATTACAGTCGATAATCTCAGAGCATTACATTCTTGACTCTCAATTTGTTTGTTGGTAATGGCATCGGTTCCGCCAGAGCGTGTGCGATTTCCCGAGTTGCGATGCACGATCGAGAGGCGCGCAAAAAGCGGCTTGGGAGTGCCGTCAGGTCTTACATAATCTCTCGGGATACTCCCGGCCGATCTTTTTTCTCGGACTCTCTCTCTCTCTCTCTCTTTCTTTCTGTCCATTTCATTTCTTCTCTCGCCCTCTTTCCTGCATTCCGTATCTTTCCGCTGGCTTTCTCTGCCTTCGTCTCTCGCTATTCGCTCCTCCAAAGAGTGTCCCTCTCGTGCGGGCACACCGGAACCCCGTAATTTGCCCGACGACGCGTAAACTAAGCACTGTGGGAAGAAAGGGCGCCGATCAGAATCGACCGAAATTATGATTTCGGGTGTCCTCTCGAGGGGTCCTTCCTTCATGCACGCATTCACACGCGAGAGCGTCTTCGTAGACTACGCGCGCGCGTGTGTGTGTGTCTTCTGTGACGTGTATATTCCGTGGAAACGTTTCCCCGAAGTAATCATCATTACATACCTTATCGCCGTTACGTAGCGCGTCCCGTCGCTGTCTATAAGGGCACACCGCGTGTCCCTTTTCGAAGCGCAAACAAGGACACGGTGTAGGTAGATAGAGAGCTTCCCCTATAACAGCGAGCGAACAAAGGAACGGCGCCGTTTGAAGAGAAAAAAAATATATAGGGCCGCTCGTTCGAGTATCTTTCTTTCTTTCTCTCTCTTTCGCGAACCCCGTTACGAGTAATTGGTTCTCTAGAACGCGATTCCTGGATTCCACAGCGCGTTCCAATGCAAAAGATATAAAACACAGGGCATTTCCGTAATCGCTGCGCGCGGACACGGTGCGCCTTCGCGTTCCAGGGTCGGACCGTAAGCAGCCATTGTTTCCACGGCGCGATCGTTATACGACGGTGTGAATCGGCGAGGGCAATCGTGAGCCATCGGGAGAGGATCGCGGAATCGAGGGTACTTTCGAAATCGAGATTTCGAACCGTAAATACTTGGAGGGCGTAGAGAGCCAATGTCTAACTGATTTTCATAGATTCTCACGAGGCTCTCTTTTTCTCGGCGAAAGAAAGAAAGAGAGGAATCTTCGTTGCGCAAAAACAACTTGTATTCACGTACTCCCGGGACTCCTTTTCCGTTTCTCATGGTATCCGCATGATATAAAATCTCGCCGCCAGCCATTAATTGAGCCGTTTATTTTGGAAGCTGTATAACGCATCGATCAAGCGTTTACATTAAAATACTTTGTGTAAAGAAATCATGTATGCGCATAATTTGTTGAAAATATTTTGCAGCTGTCTGGCCGGCAGGTACGTGAGTAACGTTTCTTAATCTTTGCAATACTCGCAAATGAGGAACGTCGTTTCGGCAGCATCTCTTCACTCACAGGTTTTGCTGCGCGGAACATTTATCTCCTTCACCGACAGCGGCGGAAGGAGCCTACGGACGGCGCACACACGAGAGTAGCTCCTCTCTTTCGCGTTCATCGCGGCGAGCGCATATTTGTGGATCATTTTTTCGACCATCGTGTAAAAATTTCAGTAAAATTACATGACGCACAGAAACATTATCGCATGATTCTGAGCATCAAGTGCGGCGATGTTGCGGCAGAGAACAACGTAATTCAATCAAGCTATTATTAGTATATACTTCTTACTCGATGATGACAGAAACATCGCGGCGTAATTATTTTAAGTAGTAAGCGTCGTTGTATCTACCAGAATTGTCCGTGAAAGCATCAAATTGCGAAACTACGGTGTGAAGTAACTCTCCGCCGAGAGGGAAATAAAAAGGGATTCCGCTGTTGGACAAAAGTTGCGTGAAACATGAAACGTCATCTCATGTCTGCTTCCCTCCGTTATCCCGCTAATGACGTTGTAACGGTTGAGGGCCGACAATGAGATTATCGCAGGGAGGATAGTCCCGTACATTCGTTCCATTCGAGATGGTTAATTCTTCATATCCGCCGAAGAATATTCCTCCCGATGTTGAGCCGAACATTGCGTTTCTCTAGCTAACGTACGATCGACGGATACACCGTGCGCGATTGATCCCTAACGCTCGATCGCGCCGCGCAGGAGAGAGGAATTAGCGTCGATCGGAGATAACCGATTTCTACACGTTTGAATTATAGTTTTGTAACGTGGAGTGATAGTCTTCGGTGCCGTTCTCACGCGTAACTTTTACTTATTTCCAGACAGTTTTCCTCGGGGGGATACACACAATGTTGTGCAACGTTGTTTATGAAATCACAAATATTTCACGATGTAAAACGTAAGTTTTTACGACCGTCTTAATGCAGATACGACGTGTTAATGGCGATTCGACGTACATTTAACTATCGTAACGTTTATAAGCTCACGTGATGTCGCATCCGTCGATGACGATATCTCTCTTTCTCTCTTTCTGCTCGGATCATAAAATGTTCGAATTCTTTCGAAGAAACTATGAGTCACTCGATTACATACTCATTAGCTTCTTCGTAGCTCGATGTGCAAGCGACGAGGGAATAACGCGTCTCACCGTTTAGCGAAGCCGATGGCATTTGCGGCAACACATCGAGCTGGGGTTAATATCGAGTTATAAGTCAGATTACATTTGATCGCCGTAAGTGCTCTTTTTCCGGAATAGCGTGTACTTTAATCCCGTGGGTTAACGCGCTCAGACGATACGGACTAACTGGACGGTCGCGCAAAAAATCACGCGAGCCGCGGTATAACCGGACGCTGCTCGCAGCTCGATTAAATCGCCGTATAGAAAGAGAGAGAAGAGGGAGAGAAAGAGAGAGAGAGAGAGAGAGAGATTTGGCTCAGGCTTTAATAATCGCATCGATTACGCGCCGGAGTCGCAAAAACGAGCACGCGAAACAGCGTTCTTTAGTGGGTGAGAGAGCCCGGACCCCGGCTATATAGAGACGCAGCGGTGTCGGTTCTGTGAGAGAGCGCATGTGAGCTCTCCAGTCGGTGTCTTCCCGTACTTTACGAGACAAGGAAATTAGTTAAATGTGTAATAATGCTCGACGGGGGGTGTTCAGGCACTCGGGACGCCTTCCTCCTACGTCCGTGCCCATCGCATTGGCAATACCCACGTGTCCCGTCGTCTACCGGCTCTGTCTCGTCTTCCTTTTTTCCTTCCCGTCTGAAGATTCGTCGTATTCTTTCCCGCTGTCCTGGTTCTCGCTGGTCCCTCCCTCTCCCACGTGCGCGATACCCCGAAGCCACACTGCACTGGTCGTCTTAGCTCGACCACACGTGGCGAGCTAAGCTGTCTCTTTTAACGCTCGGTTGGGACACTAAGCCGGGAATCGTTTAGGCAGCTCGTTGAAGGTTGATAACAATGTAAACCGGGCATACCACGGGCAGCCCCCACGCGAACAGATCATCACGCTTTTCCTCCGGCCAAGCGGCCTTTATCTCTGAAATCTCGCCTCTCGCTGCGCGACGATTAAGTAGATACATCGTATACTAGTCAGCCGTACGCGCGCGTACATTTCTTTCTTCTTCCGGCCTCTTTTTGTCGCATTTAATATCGCCGATGTCACGTCGTAAAGGGCACACAGGATAGCCGTTAAAAAGACCTTGCGAGTTTTACGAGTATGACGACCAAAGTGAGTTTCTACATTCCGGATTTTACGATGGAATCCGTCAGCTGAAATTATGTGTCGCGTCTGCGAAAAAAAAATCAAAAGATATACCTTTTTACGGCCGTTTAAATGACATTCTTATCAGTTTAATCTGCATAATCGCATAACAAAGTAGGTGCTGCCTCGCCTGCCGGTTTCTCGTCACGTTCTCCTCGCGCGTACGTAGGATTCTTTTACACAACCACATTTTTAGCCTATTAATAACGAAGGGGTATGCGTCGACAAACCCAACACTTACGAGCTTCAGAAAAAACGATACTATTCGCGAAAGCAATAATTACAAATCAGTCGTAATTAATTACCGCGCGTCGGTCTACTAGGCTTCGATTATCACGGTATTACAGAAATCGCGTGGCCTTCTACGGCAATACAGAAATTAATTGCAAAATATGGTGGTACTGGCATTATCAGTAATTACAATCGGGATCAGAAATCGTATCTCCAGAGTAAACCAATATCGGTTAACCATGGGTTGTCTTGATTGGTCGATGTCAAGAAAAAAAAGCCGAATTCGTCGTCGGAAATTGCAGAAATACCTAACTCAATCTTCCATTCGAATTTTTATACGCGGCTGGAGCAATAAATAACTTCACTATCGTGTTATCGCGAAAAAAAAAATTAAAATTCGTCGTCGCGAAGTACAGAAATGTCTACAGCCTTTTCCTTGCGTTTTTATATGGCCACGGAGCAATAAATAATTTTACTATCGCGTTATCTCTTAATGGACAACCGCTGTTCCACGGGACTGTTACGACACGATTAAACAGCTTGATTTTCTGGAAAAAAATATCCGTCGTGAGTAGGTATACCAGACTTAAAAATCAATTCAAAACCACGTTTACTTTATCCGGATCTGCGTGTGTCGCGAAGAGACAGAAGTGCGTGTCTCGTTTTACGTGATATTTATCGGCTAGTAATTGAAACGTTCGTGCGGTGTGATATCCGAGCTTTAACCGGCGTTCTTTTTTCTGTTTCAGGTAAGAGATGGATCTCCCATTGCCGTGTACGCAAAGTCGATCGCCCTGCTTCAAGGTAAATCCTGCGGACTCGAAGGGGATATAGGGATAGAGAATTTCTTTTCGGTATGAAACTTAATATTAAAACGACGATGTAACGTATAGTTGCGTCGCAAAAAGACTCGCGTAGGAGCAAAAAGAATGAGAAAGTAAAAGTCCACCGAGTTATGTAAGGGCTGGTGATCCGTTATGCAGGTCGTGCCGATCGAAATTGGCATGACATTATTCGACGCACTTGCGAGATCGCGATACGACTTTCGAAATTGTTCTCGTAGCAGCAGCCGATACCTTGACCGTGCAATCGATCGACTCGCGAGTGGCTTCTCTTTCTTCGTTAATTTATTGCATAATTAATTGCGACCTAAACTTTTGACGCGTCCTGGTCAATTGATACGATCGAGTAAAACTCGCCGCAAGTCTATCGGCAGATAGCTAGTTCCGCAACAAGAACGGATGGACTATTAAACTGTTACCCCTCATGTACGCCGATCGTTCGTTTGAATCTCGAGCACAATCGCGATCCTATCTCTGACTTTTCATTACGGTCCGCCTCGCGGTCCGCGAGATGAGATCAACGTTGCGGGGGGGACGAGAAAAACGCGCGCGCTTATTGATAGACAACTCGAAATAACAATGAGCGATCCAAGTCCCTCCTCGCATCGCGATCCGTATTAAATTACCTCGGCTTTGTTTGTGGATCGTTCGTTAATCGCGGGCGTACGCATACAGACAGTACGACGCACGCAATTAACAGACACGGACGTGGGGTCTATTTTTTAATGGATTTTACGCGCCGCTAATCATCAATATATATAGCTCCCACTTGCAACGTACGGTGCAACGATCGCGACGTGCGATCGTATCCGGGACCCTGACCGTCGGCAACGGCGTGCCAGTCATCGACTCATGATTTTCCAACGTCGTTCGCTAAACAATATCTCTCCTTATACCTACCGAGCTGCTACTCCCGTCTTCGGAACGATTCCGCTCGATACCATCTATGCGATACATACGTCTCGCGTTCCCTGCGTCAGCCATCGTTCGGGCGGGAGAAAGAGCCGGACGAAGGCGCTTGGCGTGTATGTACACCGCGACGTACACACGCGTAGCGAAAACGAGATATCGGACACTGACCCGCGCAAGGAATCGACCAACCGTGGCTTCCTACGGCAGATATGTCATATTCTGTAGATAGATCGCGTTCCACGACGTCCGGAGGACTCTGTAGAAACGGCACGGACTGACAAGCACGAAACGCGACCGCGGTGATTGCGGTATGCTGTCGCTGCAAATATCGATACGCACAGTGCTTTGAGAAACGAGTTCCTTGTAGAAATATATCTCGGTTAATACTGCGAGTTTCAGAAAGTTTTAACGGGACTTTATATATACTCTCTAGAAAAGCTTATAATATACTTGCTGCACTCTCCGAATGTTGTTCCGGAAGAGAGTCGACTCCTCAATCTTGAATGTACTCGGTTAGATTCAGAAGGTTCAAGAGAGGCCTGGTCACCAGTAGCTAGGTGGCCAGTTAGCGACCAAGTGTTGTGTTTGCTTTGGCTCGACTCAAACCATTCGAGAGAAGCGTGGATTACTACCGCGGAGGAGGTCGCGCTTATCTTCTAATTTTTCCGTCTGTTCTTTTCTCGTCTCACAGAAAACGCAGATTCAGTAGGAAATTGCAATATTCTGCAAATCATAAAACTCGTTGAAAAAAATCCCCTTCGTGAGTAAACAATAATTTAATAATTTTTCCGCGGCACCAATGATCGCGGAAACATCGATGATTAATTCGCGCAAATATGTTACAGTTGATAATTATTGTATAATTTGTCAATAAGAGAAAGGCCGGATACGTGTACATATGAGCGTGCAGACGACGATGGGTCCAGCGTAACGTTTATTGTTTTCTTCGTGGTCCCTTTCCCGACTCGTCCGCTGCCGCAGATGGGCCGCAGAGCATCGCGCTTTCAATTAACGTTGTGTCAGCGCATCAGCCGGCGGCGTGGCATGATCGTCCCGGCGATCCACGTCGAAATATTTTCGGTCAATATTTATGCAAAACGCTCGGCTCTCCTCGCCGCCTCTCCTTTCTTCGAGATGTCGGAAATATGGTGATTAAGATTGACCCGTGCTTCCCAAGTAATCTTTCGAAGCAATTAACGTGTAAACAGCACGACACTGTTATGCACGCGCGCGCTCGCGCACGCCTCGTTTGTATTGATCGCTGTTATTCTCGATAGCTTGGAAATTTGCATAAAATTAATACGGAAGTACCTCGGCAGCGCGCCGGACGTCAATTTTCATGCGGGGAAACAACATACGGCTGTATACGTGCAGTAAGCGCTCTGAGAAACGTAAAATCGGCGCGAGCCTTTCGGTTTCGCGCGTCGCATTTATAATAATCTCGCCTGTACCGTTCGTTTAGACCGTTAGTGGGCGTAGTTAGGGTATTGATAGCGTTTATCAGCTTATTCTTTGACCGGTCCGAAGAATATCGAGGGACACGGTTATCTGAGGAAGTTACTCGATCGTGTCACAGCTCGAATGGTGGAAACTGGTTCCTTTATCGAGCTGTACCGTGTAACCCGGCTCATTCGCCAGGCTGTGCGCCTAGGCGATTTCCTGCTGGATCACCGATCGCTGGCCGCGACTCTCTTAATCAACCGGCATGGCGCGAGATTTGTGGGAAACTATCCGGCCGGTAGTACTATCCCCTATACCGCTTCGCGCCATTCGTTATGTCGATGAATCTAATCTAGCGCTAAGCTTTCGTAATGCATCTTTCAAAACATGATGTGGACTTTAACGCGCAGTCATTAACATCTCGATGTGGCTTAAGATTATTTTTTACCGTTTGTTAAAATACATGATTGAAATAATTACACCTTGACTGCTACGAACTATCCCGTGCCAATTTTCAAACGATATTACATTTGTCATCGTCACGTGCGCAATTTTCTAGAATGTTGAAACATTAATAACGAAACACGTATGATCGATTGTCAATTTTGCGTTAATCATATTCTTCCGTTTTTTTTTTACCTATTCTCGGAAGCGCACATATAATTCGCATGTTTCCTGATTTACGGTCTAATTACTATCTAACTACGCGCGCTACGCATGCGATTAATCTCTTTTTTTTTCGGCATCGAAGAAAAAGTGAAGTTAAGTTCCATTTGTACCGGAATGTAATGAGCAGTTCACGGTCCACTTTCGCAATTTCTTCGTTCATCTTCGGGCCGCGCGGTGCACGCCAGTGAGAAAAATGTCCGCTACACGAAAGTCACGGACCGCTACGGACTCATGAAAGTCGATGAACCGGTCGCCGATTCGCTCGACACTGCCGAGCGACCAAGGCTACGACAATTCCGCTCGGGAACACGATTTCCGCTCCACTCGTTCTAGACGAAGACACTTGCAGTCGTCCTGGGCCGCGTCATCGAAGTATTGGCGTTCGTAATGGCTCCATTTGAAAGTCATATTTAATGCATTTTCTCGGTAACGCGCGAGTCGGAAATTTTTACACATCTCGACAATGTTGAAAGCTGAAAATCTCTCAATACGAAACGCAGTTATATATCGGCACTTGTCAGAACTGTAAACTATAAGACTCCGCGAATTTGTTTTACTAAGAGTTTTTCTCCAAGTGTATGCATAAAAGTTCTTAGTTTTAAATAATTTAGAAACACAGAAAGAAACAAGCAAAAACAACGTACATTTGATATTTATTAGGAGGTATGCATGCGGAGAATTGGAGCTTATTAAAAAAAAAAAAAATCTGACGCGGTGATAATAAAGAGTATTTGGAACGGGTTATCCGTTGAATTGAGGTCCTTGATCCGCGTTAGTCATCGGTCCTGTAAGCCAAAGGGTCCAGCGTATAATAGAAAAAAGAAAGCCAGAACGTTAGCTGAAGAAGTAGAAGAAAGAAAAGATTGAGATTCCTACGAGAGCGTGGAGATGGAAAATAACCCTGACGTTTTTTGTGCCCTCTCTTTCTCCTCCTTCGCCGGCCGTACTCGAAAGGGCGTTCGCTCGCGATAATCCTTTGCCATACCGATCTCGCCCGAATAATCCGTATTCATAAACGATGGAGTCATTAGTGACTCCTCCGTATGGCGCGCGTGGGTGGGGCGGCAATCGGTGAATTGCCGGAGGTGCAGTGGTAGATGGTCGAAAAGGAGGCGAGAGAGAAAGAAAGAGAGAGAGAAGACGAGCGTAACCGACGGGCACACAACCGGTGCGATATCCGGGCAAGGAATGGTAAAGGGAGAAAACGAGAGATCAAGCTCTTTATTAAAGGAAAAAATTATTGAGGCGAGAGGTGAAGCTCGGGGCACCATCT
The DNA here is from genome assembly GCF_000956235.1 of Wasmannia auropunctata. Taxonomy (NCBI): domain Eukaryota; kingdom Metazoa; phylum Arthropoda; class Insecta; order Hymenoptera; family Formicidae; genus Wasmannia; species Wasmannia auropunctata. Next base: position 866,768 of record NW_012028382.1, on the reverse strand, counting down.
TTACGGGATTTACGTTGTACAGCCGTCTGGGATCGCGGAATTCCGCGCGATCTATTGGTATCGGGGACGATCGTTTTACACGTCGACACACGTACGTTGGCACGCGGCCCCGCGACGTCGCGCGCGTGTTGCGTCGCAGAATGTTAATGTCTCGTAACAAACGAGAGCTTTGGATTAAGCGTTATTACTGTCACAATAATTAGCTAAGGGAAGAATAATATGTTGAGCTGGTTACCCCGATGTGTAAGTCGCGATATTGTCGCGCTACTGTCCTCCGGTCAGCAGCGGCTGACAAGGTGTCTTTGGCTCTCTACGTGAAATAATCAAACGATGGTACCGCATTATGATGACGAAGAGGATGAAAGGCAAATGCGGAGATAAGATGGATAAACGCGATTAAGAACGAGTTTGTTTAGGTGGATGATTTACCCCTGGATGATTAATCCCTCTGCTGTATCGCATCTACGTGCACCGCGACATTCTCGAAGCGACGAAAATCGGAATGCGCTTACGACTTTAAAATGCGGGCATTAGCGGTGATAAAATAGACATAAAACAAGCTTGTTAAAATTATCCCTGATACTTGAAATGCGTCATTGTAATCCGTAAAGACGTAGAAACGAATGAGAGAGAGAGAGAGAGAGAGAAAATCGGAGAGCAAATAAGCACGAAAGAACGAGAACCAGCAGATAAAGAACGAGAGAACCTAACGGAGAACGATGAGAGAAATTGAGCTCACGTATGCACGGCAGAGAGCGCATAACGCGGTGGAGGGCATAACGATCGTCTCGCGGGGGAATCTGGATTTCGAGTAAGCTCGTAAGTCCTCCGTAGGGGGAGGACGACGTGAGAGGAGAGTGACGATGCAGCGGTAACCCCCGTGGGTGTTACATAAGAGAGGGGTATCTGCCGTTCTTCCTCCTTCTTTAAACGTATCTCTCGCTTCTTTCGTCTTCGAACCTCCCCTCTCTTTCGCCCCCGCGCATCCTCTTCCCCTGGGCAAGGCGCGTCATAACTCAGGGACATCACCGTTCCGTGATTACGAGTCATTAAGGGGGCCGCGAACCGGTCGCTAAGAGCGTACCCTTTGTGCATACCCCCGCAAGTGTGTACGTATACGAGGCAGTGCCCTCACCTCACACGTATCGCGGCGCGAGAATCCGCGCGTGGTTGAGCTTTAACGTGCCAACGTATGTGACGCAACGTACGTACGCACGCGCGTGGAATCCTTCCTCTCTGGCTTAACTTTCAGCCGGGCCATTCAGCCGGGGCCCACGGGTTCACTCGGGGCCCGGGCCATTTTTTAGCTTTACTCGCTGCGGGAGTTCGTGCCCCTCTCTCCCTCTCTCTTTCCTTCATTTTCTCTTACTTCGTCGCAGCTCCTCTTCGTCGTTACTCCCGTCGAAACTCTTTCCGCATCTTTTTCCTTCCTTTTCCGTCCTCCATCTGCTACGCGGAGGTGGTTTCCGCACCTGTCCAAGTTTTTTAACGCACACGTTATACGTGCCGCCAAATCGAAATTGGAAGTTTTATCAGGACCTCACGCTCCTTCGTTACGATGTGCTTAACATGCCGTTTCGTCCTTCGCTTCCGCCTCTGTATCGTATGACATCATTAAAACGCACTTGCCGCTCATTATCTTTATTAAAGAATCTAATGACCTCCCATCTTGGATATTTTCCCTCACAGAGGAGTCTAAAGCAATTGAAAATAAAATGTGGGGCAACGTTGCACGACGTAGATTACCGATCGGCAGTGAAAAAACTAAACTTAAAACAAGAAGAATCGAGTAGATATTTCTTAGAGATGAAATCCGCGTAATTCGCGTTTTATTACAGATAGAAAATCTCTCGTAACACGTGAACTCGCGTACGGGGCCGAACGTACGTGCGAGAAGTTCAAAGGAGCCGCGTTTCTCAGTGCCACTCGATCGACGATTCGCTACGGTCTTAGCGTCGCGCGGACGCGACCAGCCGCGAGTGCATCGTGATGCGCGCAAGAAACTGTTCGCGCGTATTACACGTCGACACGCGGGCGCACATTCGCGCAGATCTACGCAAGAAACGCGCGCGGCCGTAATGTCGCCGCGGCCGAGGATGTTGCCTAATGCTCGGCTCGCATGAGAGGGTTCGGCCTCTCGCGACAATGTCCGCGGTAGAGTATTATTTAACCGAGATTTATTAGATTAGGTTTGCTTCTCTCCTCCCTTCTTTCTCATTCCTTCAAGACCTGAGAGATTTCCACGTAGCTCGTGTAGCGACACGGTATAGGCATTTAGAGATGATTAAGGATGTAAGAGGATACCTCAGGTTTTGCTTGAGACAGGAAGTACGCACAGGCGCAGTCCGCGATAGAATATTAAAAAGAGATTAATCCGGGAAAAAAAGAGAGCTGAACGAAAAAAGGAGAGCTGACGTGGACATAAATTATAATTTATTTACGACACTGCGAGCAGATAATACCTTGCCGTGATAACCCTTCATTACAAAAGAACGGATCGATGTAGCGCGAGGCCCGATGTGGTGTGTGTCTTTGTCATCGACAGCGAAACTGTCGTAAATTACGGCCGGGGCGTCAGTCAGGCCCGGCTATTAGTAAATCGGGCCGCGGTTTAAGCCACAATCTCTAGCAGGCCGCAATTTCGTATCGCGCACGCGTTTTTTGCAGTCGCGGTTATTTATAACGTACAAGGAGCGCGTTCAGAAGGCCGCGTATTACGCCCTTTTTGCCGGCACCGTCGGACAAAAGCCGCCACCGCCGTACGTACCCCGCCGGTCTCTCGCGCGCAAAAACGCGCACTTTCGTGCCGCACACACGACCTCATGCGAGTAGGAGGAGGCGAGGAGGGCCCGGATGTGTCGCGTTCCTGGATGTGTCGCGACGGTGTCCAGAACGGCGTCCGTGAGCCGACTTGGGACCCGTGAGGCCCGGCATCGCACGGTTCGCTCCGCGGAAAGACGCCGAAGCCGATGGGAGAGAAGAGACAGAAGAAGAGAAAAGAGAGACGGGAGGGGCTCGCGCAAAAAGATGGTAGCGAACCTCTGAGAAAGAAAAAGAGAGACAGAGAAAGAGAGAGGGGGCGGGGGAGAGGGAAAGGGATTCCTGGGAGAGAGAAAAAAGGGACGGCGAAACAGCACGGATATTATTTGCCATTAAAGCGAGGGACAATTTAAAAGCTATTACTATTACTCACGGCCTTCGTGTGCACACGCTCTCGCCATCCGCGCTCGCGTTCCGCGATCGCGCGGAGGACTCGCTGCACGGTCCCTCGTGCCCGTCCCCCTCGCCACGTTTGCCCTCTTCGCGGATCGTTTTGCGTGACCGAGCGTGTCCCACGTTCCGTCCTGCGCCCGATTTTCGCGGCGTTACGCGCGCGTTTGCCCGTAACGAGCGCGAACGGCTACCGCCGTCGTGAAGGACACACGGGGAGGGGGGGGAGAGGAATAATTTGCTGTTGGCCTTCCGAGAAAGTACGAGAGGCTCATCTTTATCTGCGATTATACACGTACATTTTGCTTGCTCCCTCGATCCTTGTGCTGTTACGTTACGATTCTGTTCGTAGCAAAACAATTTTTATGCGCAAAGACAGATATTGTTTTACTGCAGGTAAATTTCTCTCGGTAAGTTATACCGCGGTGCGTTTTAATGTTTTTTTTTCTTTCTCCATAAATTTTTCGAGGACTCTAAAGGTACTTTAAGTAGTCCCTTTTAATGAACGAACGGAAATAAATTATATAATTGGGCCGACGGCACATGGGTAAGCGGGGGATAGAAGGGCCAGCGCAAAAACGCCAAGGACCGCCTACTTCAGAGTGATAATAACGGTGCAGTTCTTTTGTAATGTGCATGTTGTTAGAACGGCTCTCGAAAGAGTCCCAAGCTTAATGCACATTTCTTTCCTAAATATTTCAAAGATTACAGTACATTTCGTTTCTATGTTTGTACAAATACACAACGAATACTTATACAATCGTAGAAAACTGCTTCATCTGTGCAGATTATTCTTTAAATCGTGATTATGAATAATCGAAACGATATTATATTGAGAATATCCTCATGGTTCTACACGTTGATATCATTTTATCAATTTCATGGTTAATCGAGTGTTCTTCAAAATGACGACGCGTTCTCTTCACTGCGGCGGAAATAAAAGTCGCATGAGTCGGCCGCGCTACCGGTCTCCAAGGCGGCAACGGCCGTGTCGGATGTGCGGCGAAACACTCGGGAGAGGTACCGGCATTCTCCGTTTAAGAACCCCAAGCGAGCGCAACGTTCTCGAATTCCTCGCGCGAGATTAAGATCGAGACGCTCGAGAAAAGCCGAGTATGACGACGTGTGCGTGCGGTGGATTCCGTTAAGATGTGGAGGAAGTACGGGGGCGCGAAGGGAGAGGGATAAGAAAGGAAAGAAGGAGAGGAAAAAATGGAGAAGGCTGAAGAAGAGTGAAGAAGGGACAACAATAAGACGAAGAAAAGAGGAGTGATGCTAGGTCGGAGAGGGGAGGAGAGACAAGCGTGGAGGGCAGAAAAAAATCTCACGGGGTCGTCCCTCGTTAGTCTCGGATCCCCGAATAATAGCGTTCGACCATTAAACAAACAGCAATTTGGGGTGATCGCGCGCCACCCCCGATAAAATCCGCTGAGCAAGGGGGGGGGACTATTAGAAACTATTAGGACTATTGTTGACTCAATTTAGATCTCGTAATTCTTAGAACACACACGAGAGGACACAGTAAATTAGAAAGTACCGGTTTATGAACGAAAGTTTTCGAGGCTGATCTACTATTAATATGAAATACATAAATTTCGCGAATATTGAAAAATAATAAAATAATTGTTATATTTTCATTTTGTAAAAAAACTCTAAAAACTCTCCATAAAAGACTTTTTCTCAAAAAGGAGAAACAAATTATTCCATTAATTTGGTAATTAATTATGTCGCTTTAGAATAAGAACATTCTCTACGATTACAGATGATGTTGGATTTTTGAATAAACATTCTACGGTATTTGCGCGACGCTGCTCTGTGGCCCCTACGCGCTAAATGGACCCTTTTCAAGAATGCACTTTCGTACCCGCGGGCGACTCGCTGAACGATGAGTGCCGCCCGAACCGAATCGCACATGATCCCGCTCCTAATTCTAATAGCTGCAATTCTGCACCTGCCATATACGAACACGCATGGCCGGACATGGATTCTCGGGGCACATAACGCGCACGTACGGCACGTTACGTCGACAAAAAGACGGCCTGCCTCCGAAAAATTCTTGCATCTAATATCCCAAAATTTGCGGGTGCCGCCGAGTAAGTCGCGTGCGTTGATTAAATTCAAAGCGCATAAATTGGTACATGAGCACACGAGTCCTGCTATTAGCTGCACGAAATCGCGCGGCTACAGCGATCGCGCGTAAACGTCGATCGATCCGCTAATCATGGACTCTTGACAATAAAGCGTGTCGCGGGTACATTAACGTCACACGCACGCGATAAATGACTTTGTAACATTTAAATTAGAATTTGTTACGAAACGAGTTACAAAACTTACCGAGTCGACAGCCGTTCGAGATACATCCCGCAATCATCTCGCTCCAAATGTTTTGTAATAAATAATAATTTGCGAAGCTCCAGCGAAGGATCTCAGCGCGGTGTCCGTCGTGGTTGTTGCCTCACGAAAATAATGACTATCTGGAACAAGACACGAGCAAGAAGTCAGAGAAATACGAGAGATAAAAGCACCGGGCGATGCGCGCGTATCTCTAATTATTTTCTAGCGTGCGTATATATGCGAAGCGATTCTCGCGGCTTGGCATGCTCGTTTGCGATTCGCTCGGCAAGTCACGGGACGAGCGATAATACAACGCAGCGAGTAACACGAGGAGCGTAATACTCTACCCACACCGGTCACACCGCAACCTTATCCACCTCGCACCTCGAGGAAAGAGTAGAAGGACCCCTTTTTCATTGCACTCATCCTCGCGGTTTCTCCGCCGCTTCTTTCTCGGCCTCCACCTTCTCTTCTTCATGCGAGGCGATAATTACGTTTGCATTAATGTCAGCTCCCCCTTCCCCGCGTTTCCCCGCTCGGCTTTGCGCCCGGGGCCCTTGTACGTTTAATTGGGCGACAACAATCATAACGTAAGGTTGTTTCGGCCTAACTGCAGTGCGCCCGGTGCGCGCAATTACATATCTCATTACCTTTTTGTCTTTTTCTCCGAGATATTTACTTATTCATAGCTCATCACGTGCGACTTGGGGATAAAATAAAGAAATATCTAGTCGTCGAAGTTACACATCTAATCAACGATAATTACAGTGCGTGGCACTCATCTGTCGATTGGCCACCATTCCCTGCGACAGTATCTCTGAAAAATCGCGAGATGAAGTAGATATTTTTACCGCCGTTCCTCCGCCGAGCCTGGCAGCGTCGCGTCGCGCCGCAATAATTACGCGCAGGTCCTTCGAGAGAGCGGCGATCCGCGCTCACGATATTCCTGTCCGGCGAGGGACAACCGGCCTCGTAGAAACTGGGGCCTTGCGAGCCCGACTTTCGAGACAAACGGCCGATAGGCAATTAATCTCGGCTTCTCCACTCCGGCTGCCTCCCCCCCCCCTCTAACCCTCCCTCTTTCTCCTTCTCACTCGCTTTCGCGTTCTCTCGCTCAGCCTTCGGCGGTCCGCACGACGGCGACGAGGAAAAAGGTCGCGTAAAACGAACGGAAAAGTCTCTCTCGGGCGTCGTATCGCTCCGTGCGGACGACGACACGCCGTCCAATTTGAGAGCGATATCTTAACCCAGCCGGTGGCATTACGCCGGCAATAAATAACGCCGCGACGATATAATGCATCGGGCCGCCGCCGCCGCCGCCGCCGTCGCCGCGCTACTGCACCAACCACCGCCGGATAAGAGATTAGTCTCGCGTGGCTTTCAGTTCGCTCCTGTGCGAAATTGCATTGCCGACATGCAGAGGCGTTTGCAGGTTTCGCGTATAGCAGTGGTGATGTAAGCGACGCGTTTTTACGATTCTCGTTTTTTTTTACCCGCCGCCAAATACGGGGAAATTGCAAAAGTCGAGAATATAACGGGAGAGCAATACGCCGTGGAAACATCTGACGCTGTATCTCCCATATCCCGTGCGAAACTTGCCTATTCGCTCGTAGAAAACGTCGCTTTCGCATAATGGTTAATTCAAGAAGGAAAATGTCCGATCCCTGTCGATCTTATCTGTGAAGCTGTGAAACAAATCGAACGAAGCGAATATTCATCTTACAATTAGAATGCCGTACATTTCTCTTTGTATACATCGTATACAAAGTATTGCCGAATACATCGTATTGCTACAACGATGTCGAAATACGTAATGGAAGTCCATGTTTCATACTCCAAAATCTTTTCCTCGATAAACGAGCAATAGTCTTCTTAAATTTTAATAATTAAGAAAAAGTGATAATTAGTGTGTCGCTCTCTTTCCGTCTTTAATTAATGTTGAATTTTCCGTTTTCACAATTAGACCTCAATTTCCTAATGAGCTTTTGTTAAATGGAAATCAGTGTTCTAGAGATCGACTTACTTCGTAAGTATACCGTCGGGAGGAAAAAAGGTAACTTTTTACAGCGACATTCCCACGTGGCATTGATAGATTTATTCCCGTCGCATCGGAATTGTGAGCCGCGCGCAAGAACACACGGGCTTTCTTATTATTTCTAGACGCACCTGCGAAAGCGCGGCCGAATTGCTCGCATGTGCGAACAGGTGCAATACACCGCCGTCGCCTTCACTCGCACGCGCGTGCATGCGAGCGTGCGTGCGTGCGAGCGTGCGTGCGTGCGTGCGTGCGTGCGTGCGTGAATGCGTATACCGCCTACGGTGCCGGGTTATGGAACGATACCGCTGAAACGACGGGGATCGAGTTCTCCCGATCGACTTCCCCAAGTAGTACGTTCCTTTCTCCGCGATGCCTGTTGCGTGTCTCGATGGCAAAAGATCGAGAGAGGCAAATTCGCGCGAGTCCGTTCGAGGGCTCCTTCGGTCGTTAGGTGGACGAGCGGGAGGGCGTTTCCGGTGAAATGGATTTATGTGCGCGGTTGACCTCGCACGTAACGCCACGTTCGTTATCCGAATTTAATTGCATGCCGTTATGATGAAATAAAGCGTCTATTCGACACATCGGGATGAGCTCGCAAATGGGAAAATCAGTTATGCGGATGATTGAAATACGAAGTCTGACTGAGCGAGATTCGAATTGGGTGCCTTCACCGGCCGCAATTAGCACATTTTTACGTACGGCACACGTTGAGCATAAATCTCAGAGTTTCTATTAAAATTTATTTGTAATTAATTAAGAAACAAAATTTTCTTAGCTAATCAAACCTTTAAAATTTGACTCTCGAAATTTGTTACTTTTAATTTTCATTAAATATTTTTAATACGTTAAATATATTTGTCAGCTATTATATACATTATATAGTTAGATATTAACACAAATTCCCGCGCAGAGAAAAATGGATTTTTTTTTTCTAAATACTTGGGTACTTAATTCACGATTAAAGATTTGCACAATGTTTGAAGTCTTTAGAAAAAACATAAAGCTGCTGCCAAATGCGGACAAAGGGGTCACAGACAGGTTTACTCGCTTTATATGGAATGCGTCGAATAATTGGTGCGCTGCGATTAGAGATTTTCTGATAAATTGGGTCGTGCCATAAAAGCACGCGTAATAAATTCCACCGAAATAACAGCTGTACAATTAATTTTTATCCGAGGCTGTCGACGCGTGGTATCGCAGTCTCCGGCGTCAAATTAATTCCGTTGCATAATGCTCCGTTGCAATGAAATGTATGTTCGCGGTTTCATTAGCGTTACCCGGACAAGTGCGAGACGCGCGACGTGAATTTTTACAACGTTATGTAATTTTATATTTGTATCCATTTTTCGAAGTCCGGTCTCTTTGTCTAAGCAGGCGACTCACGTGCGTCCTACTTTTTGTCCAAACATAATTTCTCGGTGTAAACATAATTTCGCAGGTGTAATCTGATGAAAGATATCGAAATATATCTGAACGCTTTTTTTATGCAATCACAGTCACCTCCCGACTACGTGCTCGAAGACTGCCAATTGGCGAATGCGACTGATCGCTGCGCTCGAGATATAACAATCAGCGGTCATAAAGTGTACTGCGTTTAAACGGACGAAAGTTATAAAGTACGGCGCCGTTGTCCTCTTTTTATTGAAGCTTACCTCTGCTGGATACATGCAAGAGGTTTTAATTATACAATATTAACATGGACGGATATAAGTTTTCGAAATCTTAAGTTAATCATGATTTTTAGTAGCCTTTCAAGGTAGCATTTAAATAAGAGAGTACCAACGTTTCAAACGTTTCACGTTTTTTTCTTCAATTTCGAAAAGCTAATGAGTATTTCTTAAATAAAAACGTGTCGCCAGCTGCGACGAAAGGCCATCTCAATCTGTCGCGATGCAGTTTCGCGCGCCGCTTTCGCTCGTAATTAACCCAGCGAGCCGTTAATTCGTTACGTCGCGGGCCGGACTCGGAAGGAGGACAAAAATGAGAGGTCCCATCGAAACGGATCGCGGTATCGATTCCGCCGATCACGGCGCGTGACCATGCATCCGTGCACGACTCCATACGTTAATTACACGAATTTACGTAAGGTAGAACCGTTCTCTCGTGCGCATACCGAATTTGCTGGGACGCTACGGCCGAAACGGACGCACTTCCTAATTAGCGTACCGCGAACGGAGTCGTGCTGAGCAGACGCACGCGGTGCAAAACAAAAGATTCCCACGGAAATCCGAAACGCGCGAAAAGAGAACGCGGCGAGACGAGGCGATCGCTCGGGAACTTCGCCGACCCATTTCTACCTTCGCCTTTTTTTTTGCCACGGCGATGCGAGATGCATGAGGTGCACGATCGGTCGGTCCCTGTGAATTATCACCGCCAGGGATTTGCATACGGCAACGCGGGGAAAGGTGTGATTTCCGCATCCCTGTAGAGAGGAAGGAGCAAAGACAGAGAGGTCGAGTAAATTTATTTTCGAAGAAACGTCACCCGAATTTAACCTCGATATCGTCGATATCGCACGAGAGAAATAGATAGATTAGTTTATTTTGAGAGATTATAGTTGCTTTAAATGTAAATGTCGATTCTTGAAGATTCCGATTTAGCAAAAAAAATCTTATACGTTTTTTCTTTTCGAATCTTATATTCTTATAATACATCCGCCCAAAACTTTTAAGATGGACTGATATGCAGGAAGTGTAATTCTCGGGGTGGAATTCCGAGCGGAAAGCGATACAGCCTCGTATAACGACCGTGCGATTTCTCACGAGGTCTGTTAGAAAGAACGAAATCTCTTCAGAGACACACGAGGAGACGCGGAAGAAACAACGAGAGATAGGTAGCGCGGGGGAGGAGACACGGCTATTCTGCGGTTTCACATTCCGCGAGGATTTATCGTAGGAAAGAATGGTGTTCGCCGGTGTGTAACCAGCAACGTCATGAAGAAAACCGTGATCTGACTACATCTCTCGCGCGCGCTATACATCACGAGGGAAGGCGGCCAGGAAGAGAGGACGACCGCGCCGATGGTGAACCCTCCCCGGCCCGCGAAGAGAGACGTATACAGATGTACTTCTATCTACAATCCTGTAAACGCACGTACATTACACACGCGCGAGTATGGTGAAGCACCGAAAAGAAGAACGCGCGCACGTACGAACGACCAGAGGGGAGATTTTCGTATTATTTCGGGGAATCCTCCGTGGCCGCGATCCTGGTGATAGTCGGATGCGAGAAACGCGCGCCGCTCCTTTCCTTCCATCTCGAAACGCGAGAAGATGGATAGGCGGCGGAGAGGGAAACGAAACGGGCGCGCGGTAGAGAAAAGGGAAAAGGTAAAACCAGCTCTGGAATCGAGATGACTCGTGCCTCGTAGAGGTCGTCGTGGATCGTCCACGATAGTCTCGGTTTGCATCGACTGTTCCGGGACGATCTTCGGAGGCGGCGAGCTTTTTACGCGGCTCCTCTCGTTACGCCTCGCGTACCTTCTTGAATTACATCCGACAATTGCGATTCCCTATAACGCGAGTCTTTTATCCGAGCGTTATTGCATTGCGGGTGTGCGACGCGAAGACAATCCAATCTCAGAGCGATGAGATCCGACAAAAACGTTTCGTCATTTTTGTCGCTTTGTAAAACCGCGTAATAACTTCTCTTGCATGGATAATACGTGCGAATTTAAAAATATTTCCCCTGATTATCTCTGGTGGAGGCACTTCATTTCCGCGCTATAGTTTCAAAGATGCCTAGGCGGTGAAGCGTGTCGCGAGATTTTATCATTTCCGTTATCCACTTAAGGTCCGTTTTCGTTGCGTAATACGGGTCGGATTTAAAAACCGGCCGATGGTAAAAACGGGGATTAAGATGCCCGGGACGAGTGTTGATCGGAAGATGACTTCCCTGCGGCACGGCCGCGACAGGTGGTGTCTGTTTTGACGGGATGAATCGAGTGAAAACGAGACGTGGAGAGAGAGCCAATCCGATTATAGGGAACGTTGTTTACCGGGGGATTAGGCGAATGTGTCGGTGTTTCCGGATAATGATCGCATTATGAAACCGATGACGAGTGATCGGCGTTTCGAATATCGTCACGATTGCTTATGTAATGCGGCCTCTCTTCTATTAAAGCAGTAGCCGTGATGTTGAAGAGATCGCTTATAGAGCTAATATACACGTATCACGGGCTAGAAGGTATCGCTCGGGAAGAAAAGGGGAAGAGAAGCGGCCGGACGGAGAACCTGAAAGAGAGAACAACAACGAACACAGGACGGCCGAGTATCCCCCGATGAATTATCCTCGGCAAATTAACGTAAACACAAACACTGTAGCCGCACGTCCCGCGGACAATGGAGGCCGGTAGAGAAGGCAAGAAAAGCACTCTCTCGCGGCTGAACTAACAAAACGGCCCTGTTTGCACTTGCGCGTCGAGCCGAGCAAAGCTCGCCGCTCGAGGTTTCTTCAATGAACTGACATCAATGACTATCAATGTGCCACGAAGAGCGCGAGCAGCAACGTACGAGCGTAAAGAGATAATTACACCGCGCGTAACTCGATCGATAAATGCAACCGTGTTCTTTTAATCGTGTTTCAATGTCTCGTTGTTGAACGAGGATAGTCGTTCATGATAGCGGCGTGAAACTATCCAATATCACTATCCAACATACAAGAGCTAGTTTTAACAATGCGGATTTTCTCATTGTTTTATCATACTTAGATTTTCAAAATTATTATGTGAATTGCTTAGATCTAAAGTTCTTTGTTTTATAATTATTATTTTTAAATCAAATAGGATATGAGTTTGTAGAATCATTATTTTTATTATTTCTAGAAAATTGAAGAATATTGTTTGATACTTAAATGTATCGATAGATTTTTTTCTTTCAATTTTTCTCCCAAATTTTCTAATTATTATTATCAGTAAAGCTTTATCTTATTTTTCTTCTCATTTTAGATAATATAGTATTGCGAACATCTCTAGTTTATCTTACGAATTGCTATACGCAATATTGTATCTTACATTGAGTGGTTTTTTTATATAATTTCCTTCATTGTTGAGTATAGATATTTCCGCGAAGAGAATTTCTCAGTATTATGTTTTATGCAATTAAACGGTATTATTTGCCGCTTAATTCATAGAGAACACCTTTTTTTTTATAGATATCGACTGCTCCACCGATCTTTCCTCTCTCTCTCTCTCTTCCTTACCGCTCTCTCCATCTTCCTCTCGCTGCGCCTTCATTCGAAATCTTTTTTTCTCGCTCGCTCCCGGCTTCGCTCTTCCACATTCTTTTTCTTCCGTTCGCTCCGGCTCGAGACGGTAGCCTACTCCTTTCGAGAGTCGTAAACGTAACCTTAATTACCAATTAGACGTAGCGCGGAGGCACGCTTTCGTCCGGTAAAATCGATTAGCGGCATGGGGACACGACGAGCACACGGTGCAGCGCAGCGCAGCGCTGCGCAGCCCGTCGTAAGCGGCGACACCGATACGCTTATGCAAATCGACCGTACCGCGGAAACCAATACGTACCCCGGGTCTACGGTACCGCAATACTCGATTTCGCTCGTTGATTGGGACACCGCGCCGATGCGGCATTTAACCGCGTCGCCCCCGCCTCATGATCGCGCGATTTCACTCGACGGTGTGCGGTTTCGATTCTTACCCGGATCTTGGACCCACGACGCGCTGGGCCTTGAGATCTGAATCTCATTGCGATGTACGTACACGTGTTCGCCTCCTTTTTTTCCGTGGCAGCCCCTGCAGTCGCGAATAAGTCGATCGTGCTTGCCGAAAGCTCGCAGCTTTTACATTGTGCTTTTGATGATAGGATCGGCACGGTGATAGATGGTTACCTCGATTGCCCGACTCACGAAATATAAGGAGCCTCGAAGTAGAAGCCCCGGGCACGTTTTTGATTTTGTAGCCTCTTATCTAAGGTGTTGCATAAATTAGAAATCAGAAATTTTTCGGAAAGCGATTTCTTATCCTGCACAATTTATTATTTTATACATTATTTTATAATGTAGTAAAAATTTCTAGCCGTAAGAAGTAAAGAAGTTTCACATAATAAATATCTTTCTGTATATCGTTTGATGTCGTACGCTTAAGAAATGTAGAAACGGTGGGGAAAATATCGAAGACAACGCATTATGCGTGAGCGCGCAAAAATATATAAGGGTCCCGGAGTTCACCGGGCAATCCTCGAATTCGATGGCGAGTTCTCGCGGCGAGAAGGAAGAAGAAGAAGAAGAAGAAGGAGAAGAAGAAGAAGAAGCATAAGCGTGCGATGCGTGTTGGTCTCGTGTCTTCGTGCATTCGTTCGTTGCGACGGTGTACGGCCCCATGTCGATGCTCGACGGCAACACAGTAACTCCGGGGCCGCGGGTATCAATTTATGCGGTGCAACATTGTCGGAACGCGCGCCAGGTCCTCATCCCGGTGTCGGGGGGAGGTACCCGAGGATAGGAGCGCCCGGGAGAAATCCCGTAGCCGAGAGGAAAGTGCCTTGTAAGACCGTGTTGGAGGTCAACGATAATTCAGGCAGGCGAATACCAGGCCGATTAACTTTTGAGTCGAAAGAACCGCGCTTAAAATTATACGCGTTCGATTTGAGCGCACGGCTCTCCTGCGCGCCTTTTCTCTCTCTCTCTCTCTCTCTCTCTCTCTCTCTCTCCCCCCCCCCTGCTTCCTCCTGCTTCTTCATCTTTTCGTGCAGATACTTGGCCTCTCTCGGTGGCCCCTCTCACTTTCGTTCGTTGTTCTCCACCCGCGCGATTGAGAGGACGTTCGCCGCGTAGGATCGATGACCCGTTCGGAGTGATGGATTCTAAATTACCGTGAGATGCGTTTTGATTAATCCCCGGACGGAGCGGAAGAATACCGTGAGAAGAAAAGGGATAGGCAGAGTGAAAGTCTCCGGCGAACGAAGGCGATAGATACCTTTCGTGGATATACGAGGATGCCCGGGCTCCACGTGTCCGATCATTTGTCAATTATCTTTCGGTAAGACGCTTCTCGATCATTGAACCCACTCGCTGTCACTCATTGTTCCGTATCATCGTTGTACGAAAGAGCAATAATATTCACGTGTCAGTTCTTGCTTAAAGTGATTCAGTTATTAATCAACGGCGGAAAAAGTCTTGACACCTCCGACCCACCAATTCGCGCCTGACCTTGCAACTACGTCAGGCAGCCGCCGGTGGTGAAGAAGAAATGGTGATATACGGATCGCGCGCGAGACAGCTGCACGGAGGCGGTGACGTACGCGCGCGAGCGAACGCGTATTCCGTTCTTCGAGACTCAATTTGTCAACGAGGATGCATGGTTTTGTTCCACGGACCGGATTCCATTTCGATGTACGCGCGACCGGGCAAAACACTGCTCGTGCAGACACCCGCCTTGGCACGCTCACCCGATTATTGGCCTCAAGTCCACGAGCTTATTCTACCTTTTTTCCCTCGCGCTCCCTCTCGTCATCTTTTTCTCGGTGCACGCTCTCTGCCTCTCACTCTCATTGACTCTTCTTGCCGGTACCGAATTGGTATTCGCATGATATCTTGCCGTATGGAATTATCGCACGATCGAATCCACAATGTAGAGACGTTGAAGAGATCGGTCGTCAAATTGAGAGATAGCGCAAGATGACATAAAAATTATGAATATTTAGTTTAGAGACAGCATAAGATGATTTGTACTTGTTTTGAAGGTTATGTGAAGATATATTCTATTCTTACATTCGTAAATCAATCAAATGCTTATTTTTAAAGCTAGATATTCTTAGATGTGTGTTGAAATCCGACTTTCTCGCTTTATTCGGCTACACACCGGGAAGGCAGTCTTGATGAATGCATTTAAATCTTATACGAAATGATGGATGTAATGAAAAATTAGTCGCGATAATTGCGTGAATAAGCCGTTGCCGGTCTTCAGTCCTCGAGGATTTAAACGGCGACGACGACGACGACGACGACGATGACGACAACGACGACCTCGAGGACGGGCGCGAGGAAACGGAGACGTCGTGCGAGATTCGCAATGAAGAGAAGTGGTAGGCGTGCGGACAACGACGGTGGCGCGGGGAGAAGAGAGACAGACTCTTTGGACGATTAAACAACTTAGGGACCTCAGACGGGCAAAGGCGCCGCTTGCCGCTCGACAGTGGAATGATTAAATAAATTAGTTGCTCGACAAAGAGGGGCAGAAGCGAAGATGACTGTATGGGATCCGCGTACGAGGGTTAATCCCTGTTGAATTCCTCCTAATTATGCACGCTTTACCACCGCGGCTACCAAGCCGGGAGAACGAGAGAGACAGGAGCGTGAGAGAAGTGGCGGGAGTGGAAGATAGAGCGAGAGAGAAATCGGCGAGTTGCAGGGAAGGAAGGAAGAAACGCCAAGAGACGGAGGAAGGACGAGAGATAGCGGGAAAGGCCAAGTGAGAGGAAGACGGTACATGTCACCCGTCTCTCCTCTTTCTCTCCTTTTCGTGCTCGTTCGCCTTCCCCGGTACGCGCATCCCCGATTACCACGAGGCGCTGCAATCCTACCGTCGGTCGGCCGTTTTACTTACAAATTCAATAAGCATATATCATATTTAATGCACGCCCTGAGCCGAGAATGTTTCGACCGCCCTGGACCACCTTTCTCTTCTTCTACCCGCTCTTCAGCTCAGTGCGTTCAGCCCCTCGCGCGCCTCCGCGCGCACAAACTGTTCGGTTCATCACTTCCTTCTACTCGGCTTTGCGCTTCCAAACGGCACCGCGTGCCGGAAGTACCGGAGGCTGATCCATGCGCGATTGTCTTTAGCCAGCTGGATCATTACCATGCAAGAAAAAAATTCTCTTTTCACGTTGCGATATATTATATAATTGTTGTAGGGCAGTGCAAAGTGTATGTGCAAAAGACTCGCTAGATCTAGATAATAATAGCTGACACTCAAATTTGTCACGAGAGAGTACACGTGTAACGCAAAAATTCAATACGACACAACGGTACGGTCATACATTTTTTTCTCCACTGATCGGAACAATCACGGCGGAATCCTTCTTTCGTGCAGTATTTGGGTGCGGCGCGGTGCCGGAAAATCGATTCGAACGGAAGAAAGACGCCTGCAAACAAGCCGACACAACGAGGGCCTTTATGTAGTCGAGGTTTTACGATTGAATGGCCCGTTAATAGACCTCACACGTCGGGTGAAGGCGCTAGCCTGCCGTTAACCAAGTTACGGCAGTGACGTAATCCTAAACATCCGACGATAAGCGATCCATACATTATCAAGATTCGAGGTAAATTCAATTGTCCCATGCGTGATAATTTATCACCTATAAACGTTGAGTTGCTATTACTCCGAGCAACATGATAATTTGCGCTGTAACTTCTTCTTTAAAAAAAAAAAAAAAAAAGAATAATTATTCATTGCATAATAAATGCCGTAAGAAGGCGATGCTTACATAAATTAAGTGATATACGCTTATTGGTATCACTAGTACATTATTTGTTTAGTCGTTGAGTGACATGCTTGCATATTGACCGAAAAGTATTGTCTATAAAATGTTTACGTTTGATTAGCGAAGTAAATCTTACGTTTACATTTATATCTCGCGACAATCTCTCTCTCTCTCTCTCATTTTTGTTAGTTTTCAACATGGAATGTAGCTGTATGTACATGTTACGAAAATTTCTATAAAATACAACCAGTTCTACAGTATTACTCCGATTACAATTCATGCCGACACGATTCTCCCCAGAATCCGTGGAATTCGATCCTGTATGCATAGCGATAAAGTACATGCGGCAATTCCACGAGTTGTAATAAATGAGATAAATTGCGGTCCATCTCTCTCGCTCAACAAAACTCTCTTGGGAACTACGTGAGATTATGTTTACGATCTTTCTCGGAATTAATTAGCGGACTGGTAATCTACAACGGCCACCGCTGAGGCCATATTACCGTATGTGAAAGTTCTTAAATTTAATTAGACTCTATAACAATTTTATAACCGATATCTCACGAGGCGGAATCAGAAGTTGAAGTTAAATCTAACGCCTTCACGAGATTGTCTCTTACAATTTGATTAAGGTCCGGTTGTGTGTCATCGCCGGTAAAGCTGGACAACGAAGGCACTAACGGTGCGACTTCTTCTAAACGATACGAAAATTATATATATACATATTTCTAGCTCGCGTGACATTTAGAAACTAATTATATCTTTTAAATTTGTTTGCCGCTATTGGTAGCCTATGTCAATCCATCTAAGTCATTCTTTACTCTCCGAGATCTCGAAAGAAATTATGCAACTTATGTTTTTTTTACACATTACTCCTTTGATATTCCAACTGTAATACCCAAGCTAGCTATGATAGCTAGTAACATATCTAGCTTACCACATAGCTAGTAGTACAACATTGTTGTTTACGTGCAATCGTTACGAGTCCGACTGCGACGTATCGCACGCGTAATGTTCAGAACGCGTGCCGTCAGGCGATTACGTCGAAGCTCAGTTGAAATTGCGAGATAATCCCCGAGGAAGATCGCAGCTCCGGCCAGCTCGTGTGTGGATCTTGTACTGTTCGGTGATCCGTTAGTATCCCTCCTCCCCTTCCCTTCCCCTGGTAGCTTCCCTCGCCGCGGAGGTTTCCCTGCAGCCGACACCTCTGCACACGACGGGTATGTACGCGCGTGCGAGCGCGACCGCGCGGTGTCGCGCACGTGTACCTATATGTACGTGCACGTGTATGTACATCATCGCGTACAAGCGCGCACGCACACACGGTGTAACACCGCGCGCGCGTACGCACACGCATCGCGCGCTATACTCGGATCGTAATGCGTTACCCACGGCGGTCGGACGTTCGATGGAGAACGAGATAGCGGCACGTCGTACGGTGGGAGGCCGCGTATCTCAGGACATATCTACTAATTAATTTATACAGACTCCTCCGAGCGCCGGGCCGCGCACTAATAGAAACAGCGCGGCGCGGGGAAAAAGAGGTGGAAGGAGCCGAGCGGACGAGAGTGGACGTATAGGGACAAGTCGGTACCGCACCATCGCGCGCGCTTTACACGCGCGTCGGTCTCGCGCGGGGCAGCGAAATGCCGAGGTGTAACGAGGCGTGGAATTAATTTAGCTTAGGGATAAATTATGCATTACGCATTATTACACTCCCGTGGATCGCGCGTAGATTTCGGTAACGATACAGGAGATGACGATGGTCGTTTTCGTTAGCCTTCGTTGTTAGATGTCGACATACATTTGGCACTTCATGTGCGAATACAAGATATAACTTAACAATTATTGGCGTTGAATAAACGTGACTTAAGTATAGATTGTTAGTTTTTATATTTTCTTAAATAACGAATTGTGGTACGATATATTCGGATATTTCCGGCTAGTATATCGTGGATTTCGAGGACGGTCGTTGATAAAGAGAGATAGAGAGAGGGCAACTGACAGAAATATAACGCGACATCGTCCGGCCGCGTGCTGGGCAAAGCGACGAAACGGGCGTTAATATTATTTATATCGATAATTGAGTGCAGCGTCATGGCCGCAATCGCGTGTATATGCGTATGTACGGACACGCGTACACGCGCGTACGTCCGACGGTCCCGCACCACGGGAGGCCATAAAATATCTTTAATGCCTTTCCGATTCAAATTCGGTCCTTAATGGCCATAATAGTCATCCGTACCGATGACGAGTGAGTCGAATCGGTCTTTGCACCTGTATCACGATCGAGCTGGCATGGGTGCACCGAAAAAATACACACGTCGCATATAATCGCGGCTGTGACATAATTGTTGTGTATCACAGTCTGTTTTTACAAGATTTTTTGAAGAACACTTTATTATCTATTTTATAGAATGTAAAGTATTTACTTGCTTTTAAAACTAAATATTCTTTTATCTCAAAAAAGGGGCAATAGATTTAGCTATTTAAATTAATGTTAATGATTAAATATAAATACAAAATAACAGTGACGTATTTCTTTTGTATAAAAATGCGTTAACATTGACAATAGGATGTTATAGTTGACAAAACAACACAACGCCTGCAGTTCGTAAGGTAACAATACGAAAAAGTATCGAATGGCAAATTAATTTTAAAACTGCATCGGTGGAGCAATCTGGTAAAGGTACAGCGTAACGTGTAAAAAACACATATCTCGCTTGGTATGTCGGCTAAAAATCCCACGATTCGGAGACGGAAAGTCGGTCGCACGTGTCACGCTTATTATTCTTCAAAATTGGCATGAAGCGAACGCACGCCTCGTGCACTATGGGAAATCGTTTGTTCCCTCAAATGTGTAACGCCAATCCACGTTATCTTTCAATCATATCGAGCTTCGCGGCGTTAATTACAAAGTACTAATTAGTCCTGCATATTGTGGTAATGAAACATGAGAAAAAAGACTGAAAAAAAACCGATATAATATTATCAATCAGTCACACTGCATTCGATTCACCCAGGAACAGGAGTGTGACCCACGATCGGGATATACCCTCAGAAACATCGAGGAAGATATCAATTCGTAACGAGTGGAGATCGTGATCGACCGTTGAAGGAATCGACGGCGATCCCTCTCGTCGGACGACGTTCCACCGCGTACGAGCTCAAGGACACTCGGACACCCTGGAATTTAGAACCGGTGGAACGACGCGCGAGCGTGTTTGTTCTGGAGTTTTGCTCGTTTTTTTGCGCATTGTCTTTGCCCGCGCCGCGAAGAAACGCATCTTTCGCGCGATTCCCCGCAAAAATGTGCGGAAAGCGCAAGCCGTGCGGATTGCCGCAAAACAGCCCGGCGCGCCTGTGCGATCCAATTAAGCGGCGTTGAATCTTCCGTCGCGGGAATACACGTCCGAGCACTCGATAATCTGCGAGACGTGCAATTTTCTCACATCGTGTAAATGGCAACGCGAGTGTGTTTTCAGGTTCTCACAGGCCTCTAAACTCGGAGTTCAGCATCCTCCGTCTCGCGATACATCATCGCGATCGGAGCGCGCGCCGTCGGTTTAAGCGATTTAAACGCGGAGAAAATTCACCGAGGCGACTCTCGCACCGAAATTTACGCCGCGCGTATTTCACGTCTCTCTCGATCGTCCGTCGGGGTGCCCGGGGTCCGTTGCCTCTGCAAACGCGTGCATAAAGAGGAGGATCAGGTCGCCGAAAGTCGCGTGGAGTCGCAGTCACCGCAGCCAGATACCGTGGCAGCGAGATGTAATCGCCAGAACGCGTTATGTAATGGTGTAATAATTATTCAAAATACATGTTACGTAATGGTGTAATAATCATCGATAAGTATTAGATATGTGATGGTGCTTTAAAAAAAAAATGAAGAATGATAACGCCACATCTTTGTAGATTGATCGATTGGTATACTTTTAACGAATACTTGAATAGAAGATATTTTATTACGGAAGAGGAAGATTTAAGAAAACAACATAACACTTAATTTATATTCAGAACATAAGAGCGGGAAGAAAGATTAAATCTCGTTGAAGAGCAGACTGGCAGAATTGTGCAAAAACACTGACGGAACGTCGGGATTGCTATGCTATCAAACCGTGCTGTGTAGAAAGGGAAATAATTAGTTAATTGGTTGCACCTGCAGTGCAAAATACGCGAGAGGAACATTGAAAATAATTGCTAAGAACCCGCCTAGGTCTAAGAATAGAGCCGGGTGAGATGCGAGAGGGAACCCGTCGGGGGAGCCCGAGCGGAGATGAGCGACACTGGTTTCAATAAGGCAAGAACACGGGCCCGGCAAACCGCAAGTCATGTTGGTTCATTACGCCGCCCCACGTGAGAGTAAGATGAGACTTCGAAACTAACCTAAGCCGCTCTGATGGGGTCCGCCTCGCGCGTAGCGGGGCCCGATATAACGCTAAGGCCGCATAGTGCGCTCTATCCCTCCGGGGCTCCCTCGCTCTTTCTCTCGCCGAAAGGGAACGAGGGTGGGAGGGAGGGGGGAAAAAAAGAAAGCCGCGGGATATTCCGCAAACGCGCTGTAAATTCTTGGAGAGATTGCGTTTGCGCCCGTACGCTTTGGGGGGCATTAATTAAGCCCGCATAGCCGTGCCCGGTGCACGGGCGAACGCTAGACCGATCCTTGGTCCCGCCTGGAATTTCCTTTTTCGACCGAGTAACTGGAGTCCGCGTGTCGTTTTAATAAGAACGTTGTACATACGCGCATGCATACACGTGCCTTCCCACTAGAACATTTCTCACTCAGCCGTGATCAGATATTTCTTCACATGTTAAACCTGTCGTGCTTTATTAATTTATTAAATTACATATAAATGCATGTTGCTATAATTAATGTAGTTAAAAGCTTTCTTGCCTTAGTAGATGCGAGTTTAATTTGTTGCTCGAAATCCACGACTTGTCCGCGTTCAGTACTCCTCTCGCGCACGAGAGAACAATGACGCCGCTATATAAAGCGTAGCGAAGATCTAACGCGCCGGTTCTGACGTTACGGTTAGCTCATCCGGCCCGGAGATAGCCCAAGCACGTTATCTTCTCTTCGTGGTTAACCCTACGAGGAGGCACGCAGAAGAAAACACGGGGAAGATACACGCGCGAAGTACGCTCGGTCGGTCCTTCCTCTCCCGACCTCCTTCCCCCCCTCCCGACCTGCCGCGGTATGATTAAATACGGAGGAGGAAGCGCGGTCACGACGGCGAGGCGGACGCGTCTAAGATGAGTTAGAATCCACCGGCGGTTATGTGCCACAGCCCGTACGGTTAATTGGAATTTAGTGATCGTAAGTCGCGCCGCGCGCTCGTCGAGCCGGCTACCACAGACCCGGCCGGCCGACCGGCCGGTCGACCCCGAAGAATCGCAATTTCCAGATCGTCCCGGCCATTTCGTCGGCCGGCCATGAGAAACGCAATAAGAGCAGGATGTCCGTGAAGCAAGATCGATTCGCGCTTATCTAAAACGAATAGTTCATTCGAGCTTATCGAACGCTTGTCGACGGGCATAGACACGGAACGATAAGCGAATAGCGCGCGAAGATGATGAGAGAAAAAGCGAACGCCGTTTGATATTAAACGCACATTATTATTTGATTTTATTGCGCCAATTAAACGTAAAAAGAGCACCGCGATTATTCTGCCCAAAGTCGAAGGGAACTGACTAATGTGGCGCATTTAGGAAATTTATTTTCATCGATCGCGGTGTGTTTACTGCAGATGATTTTCGTGACGATCACTTCTATTTATCAGGGACCATCGAGGAGATTGTTCGTGCAGATAGCGTCCATACAAGAGAGATTCGAGCAGTACGAATTATTTCGTCTTCTTCCCGATCGACACGGGTACACGCAGCGTGGCGCAATTCTGCGCGCAAACAAAGTGATTCACGATATTAAAACGATGTTAATGTTGTCGGGATTGTAAACCTCGTGCGTGAAACGCGTTAAGGCGAGCGTTAACGCTCTTCGGAGTCGCCGGCTAGAACGACTCGCCGCGCACGGCGCGGGATCCCCCAAGGATTAATGACAATAATTTCAAATTCAAATTGACAGCCGGGCGCCTTATCGTCCGGCTCGATCCGCCCCGAAATCCCCGCGTCCGCGGGGTCTCACGGGCCCGCGTTTGGATTTTCGGGATACAACCTCGCGCGGGATTCACGAGGGTCCGGGGCTATACGTGCTCGCGCGTCCGAGCGGCGATAGCAATCTACATCCTTAATTCCGCGGGTTGTCCGGTCCCGGGCCGAGGCGGATTGTAAAGTCGAAACGTCAAAACGCACACCGGCTCTCTCGGGCCGCCTCGTGTGCCCACCCACGTACGTCCTCTTCTCGCACGCGCGCGCGTACGCCTCTGGCGGCCGCGGCCGGCGCTCTCGTGACGATTCCTCGACGCGGAAAACTAAAAGAGAATTATATATGTATGAATTATATATAAACGTGTTTTCTCGCGTGCCTCAACCTTCTTTTCCGAGAAAGCGCTAAGCCGAGTACACACGAAAAGAGTGAGATGCGTCAATAATGTGGGATAAACGCGTGCAATAGCGTGTCGAAATTACAGACGTACGACGACACGATGCGGAAGGAATGCCAGAGGAGGAGGAGCACGTGTGTGCGAGGCCGCGAAGATCGGCGCGTAAAAGCGGAGCGAAAGGGTCTTGCGGTCCGTCTGTCCGTCCAGTGTCACGGAAGTGGGAGAAATGTTTGCATTAACGCGACGTCGATGTCAGGTATACGCGTGCAACGATACCGCGACGCGTATCGACTGCGTACGCGACACCGCACGCTCGAACGCACGTGCGCGCACGCGACTGTATTCGTGTCCCCGACATTTGACCATAATTTAATGACTTTATCATCCGCCACGATCGTTTAAACCTGTCCTCGCTGTGTTTGAGAGGCAAAAGCTTCTCTCCCTCTCTCGCTTTCCTTCTCGCGCCAGTCGATTCGCGCGAACGTAGCGAGAACGGAAGCGTACGTCTTTCTCTGATTCTCACAGCCGATCAATCCGGGTACGCGCGTCACGGACTGAGATTCACGCGACGACGGTGCTACACGTAAGCGGTCGGTGGATTTGCGAGGGGAACGCAGACTAGCGCGCGGCAAAGCGATTCTGCGAGATCGCGCCGAGGCCCCGTCCAATAATTTAGCGAGTTTATCGCTTATAACGATCGTTTAAACCTGTCCTCGCCGCCGCTTCGACGGAAAGAAGAGGGACACAGACCGCGCGCGCGCGCGCGCGGGAGAGAGGAGGACACTTTTCGTTCCTCTCCTCGCCCGACTAATTATTCTCGTGTTGCTGCGCTTCATACGGCGGGAGAAAAATCCGGCGGGATTAAGCGAGCGCCGAGCGAGAAATATCGAATGCCTATCGCGGCGATATTTCGTCTCACCGCGGGAATATTATTATCATAATCTTAACGGGATGGGTAGAATATGATTTCGCGCCAAGTTTCCCCCTCATGAGATACAGTCGCGGCCAAGATTTTTCACTACGTCGCCGCGCCGCGGAGATCTATACGGATCGCACGCGGTGTGCGAACGGAATTGCCGGCACGTAGGAGAGGTCGGGATCGTAGATCGGCCGATCGTTCTGCAATAATCGGCGATTTCTAGCGATTGGAATTGACGCCGGGCGCCGTTTACGCCGGGATAGCCGCGATCGACCGATTGCCGGGCCGATCTGACGCATCCGCGAAAACGGATCAGCCGTGGATCGTGAGGGATCGTGAGAGAGGGACGTACCGGAAGAGGATCACGAACGTGGGCGCGAGATTGCATTTCTCCCGCGCCCCTTCTCGCATCCTCCTTCCGCCGTGCTAAGTACACTACATCTTCCCTTATCTAACGGGATCGCTGCAGTCTCCCTATAATTCCTAACGATATAGGATTTTCCATGCCACGACGACTCGTAATGATTCTCGGACCAACGGAGTAACGCTTAATTAAGCTGGCAGTTTGCGTACAACCGTATAATCCGTCGCGATCTCTCTTTCGTATATCTTTATTTCCACATTTATGCACTTGTTGATCACTGTTATTCGAATGTTAACGTCGCGACAAGAATAAAATTAAAACAAGAAGGGCAGAAAACACGATAATAAATAGATATCTAGACGCGATATTAAGTAGATCGGCGTCGCAGATTGCTCCTCCACATCTCCTCTTTCGCGCTGCATAGCGGCAACCTTCACTTTGAGCCCTCTCTCATCTGTTAGAAATCGGATCGCGACTGAAAATCGCGGTGGCACGTGTGTGCAGACAATCAGAAATGGAGAAGTAAGAAGCGACAGTATGAGACGCGTCGGTGGGAGGGACGATGAGAGGATGACATGGGTTAGAGAGGGTAAACGCGGGGTAAAGAGATTGCATCGATGAAAAACTGGGGCTGACATGTTAACGGCCGACAAGAAGCCGACTTTATTGACCGTAAACGCAGCAATCTCTAAGCTGGTCTTATCCTAGTCTGGCCTGACGCATTCCGTGCCACTGGACCGCAACAAAGTCGTCTCCTCTCTTTTTTTTTTCCTTCGCGATCGTACACTTCGGTCCCGCTGAAGTCGCGCCGTGTCGTTGTCTTCGGCGTTGATTCGGACCAGTTCGTACGAACAAGAAGGAAATCGTCTCGCAGCCGCACCGATATAATTGCGTCATTAACGTCAACAACTGGATATTCTCCAACCGTCGTGGCAATGCGATTTTTTGAAATCTGAAAGCACGCAAAGGGGGAAAACAGTAAGAGGGGGAAAAGCGGCCATCGCGATCAAGTTTTTTTTTTCATCCGTTTTCGGCCTCGTCTCCTCCATCTTTTTTGTCACGTCATCCTCATTTTTCTCCTCGATTACAGAGATCGCAAACGGACACGTCGGGGCTTCGTATCTGTCTCGGTGTTGAGAAACATCTGTCGGGTTCACGGCGTTATCGCCGGCTTCGTGGAAAACCGGTTGGCATATATACCAATTTGGAGACTTCATCCTCCGAGTGCGTCGAGCGTGCACCGTCTTCGCGGAGTCGTCGAAATTCTCGGCGGCGAAATAATGTTATTAAAGAGAGTCGTGTCCGCGCGGGCGGCGATAACACCCTTTTAAAGACGCGCGAGCCTCCGAGTCTTAATTGCGGACTAATATAGATACGATGACTCCGAGCGGAGACGTCTCTCTCCTTTCTCTCTCCCGAGATGTCACGGAGCCGGACGTAGCCGTGAAGTTACGGCGCGCCGATCTGACCGGTAATATTTTAAGACGGGGTTAATTAGTCCGCCGGGGATGTCGCGCCGCTTGATTTGATGTTATACCGGTGCGTTCGCGGATTTTTGCATAATTGCCGACACGCCGCGATTATAATCGCGCCGCTTATTTATCGCGAGGACGTCAGGTGGAAGCGTCGCGCCGTTTAACAGCGCGCGTGCGCTGGCTCATTAACGATTTCTTCTTGGAAGGAACTGCGCAATGCCGCTGCAGGCTGAATCGCGCGCGCGGGAGAGAGCCGCGTCGGTGCCCCGTCAGTTCTTTGGATTCCTCCTTGCAAAACGGCCGCGCGGGTCTTGCGCAACACGTTGATTAATTCTCCGTTATTATGCCCCGCGAATATTCCACCTGAAATTCGAACCTAAGTCGGCATTGTGAACTGGAAAGCGTCAGATAATGAATTTTAATTAGGTCTTAAGGCACGCTTTTATTCATTCATTAGTATATGCGTCGAACGCGTCTACGCGATGTACGCGTGAACACGCGTGCAATCCAAAGGAAATACACACTCCCGTCCAGCATCTGTCGCCGGGAGGTTCCACGATTGTGATTATGCTGTGGATCCTTAGAACTTCGGGACTGGATTATAAATCATTATTACTTGTTATTCGATATAATTACATCTCTTTGCGTCGATTGGATCAAGAGATGCATTTCTGAAATTTCATTTTGCTTCCAACTATCTCGACTTAAATGTAAATCAATAGATAAGTTACGTAAGAATTTGCTCTAATCTCTTTCTGGAAACGAACGTTTCATATATCCATAAACAGGTTCGGAAACTATCACGCGGATAAAAGTGATAACTATTTCTCATTTCGTTACGCTTCCCGATGAGAGAGAGAGGATGAGCGACGGGCTTTATACGGAATAAAAATCGACTCTCGCCGCTTGTACTTTCAACGGCTCGCGCATCGCGGCGCGCCACCCGGGACTCGTTTTCGCACGCGTACGTTCTCGCCGCGAGCGAGACCGACCAGCGTGTTCACGCGTGTGCGTCCGTCGTACCGGACCCCACGTGCGTGTCGTGCCATGCCGTGCCGGCAGGTATGCGACTGGGCACCTCCGTAAGGTCGCCATGGGAAGGAGGCTCTCCCGTCGAGCACCTGTCGCCAAAAGGATCGGCCACCACCCGTATCGGCGATCCCTCGTCTACCGAGGATCTGATCCCCTCCTTCCCCTTTCGTCGTAGTACACCCGGGGGTGTGTATGTATACGCGCCTCACGAGCCTTATCTTGGTGCGGTCGTCCCGCGGCATGATGGATCGGTACATTAGCGCGCTGATTAGGTCGTCCTCGTGAACCTTTCCGTAATCCACTCGATTCCGTTTCTCCCGTTTGCGTCATGTCCTCTCCTTCGTCTGCCGCTCTAGCGCGGAGTTCTATTTATAATAAATTTATTTTTGAGAAATATTCAGGTGTCTCGGTTTTTTCACCTCACTTTTCTTCTATTTTTTATCCTCGCTTCATTCTAAACCGAGAAAAGAATTTGTATCGAAAAAAACGACTAGCAAAACGACAAGCGGCGATTGAATTAAGCATATCGATGCCACCGTAAGATTACGTAAGCCAAGAGGCGAAGGTGTTCTTATCCAACCGTTGTATTTTAATCCCTCGTGTTCCATGTAGGTATTCATGCATTCACATGCGAGAAGAAATCCTGAGAAATTTCAGCAAATTATTTCCATGTCGAGTTGATGGTTTAAGTGATAATTATCGTACCGTTTGATTTAAATTGTGGCGAGCGGTTCACGATGTAATATTGTTAAATCGGTATTCCATCGACGATCGTCCGGATTATACTGACATGCGATTTCGCAACAGATAATCGACAAAGAGAATTGTTTAACAACGCTCGTATAAAATTTACCTCGCGGTAAACATAATACTGTCTTCGACGCAACGCGCGCGAGATGATGAACTTTGCGAGACGTTGCGGCAAAAGAGCGTACAGCAATCGGAACGTGAGAGACGGCCGATGTTCGCCGTGGGCAACGCAGAAGAGGAGATTCAGCGGGATTGACCAATTCCACCGGGTGTATCTAGTATCTACTTAATCTCGCGTGTATGGCAGCGGGCACTTGCCTAACAAATCGGCCGAGGTGGTACGTGAGAGTGCACCGCAACGTAAATAAGGAGAGTCGAGCGTGCCGGCGAAATGTTAAACGTCCCAAACGTGTGTGGATAATGTACGCGTACACCGTAAATGTCAGCGCCGGGCGAACTACTCTCCGCGGAAGATCTCCACGAGGGAATACAAATCTCTTTGGCTTGTGGATTTGTGCGCGCTTGTCGATATACGGAAATGTGTCGGTTCGTGTAATCAGGCAGACACACCTCGTGGAAGTCATATGATGAAACATTTCTGTGATATGACAAGATACACAGCCGTGTATTGGCTATTATGTTATATAGTTGCGATGAATCACGTCGTTCGATTTGACGTGGACGCTTGCGCGAAAGGAGTGCAAATTCGCAAATTAACTGAATCCGCGTCTCGGAGACACGGAGACACGCGAGACGCGATAAAAGCGCATGGAAGATAAACGCCATTGAGAAACATTTGACGGGAATATATTAATTTTGTCCTCTGAGGCACCATTAACTTCTCTTTAATAATCTAAAGGCAGTTGCGCGACACTTTCCGATGACGCGCTCTATCACGCGAACGATCGATTGTGTTAATTAGAATACTTTCAACGTGTCGAGCGAACATTGTTGCAAGGGGATGTCGAACGGAGAAAATAGCAGGAGCAAGAGTAGTCGGTTTTTGACGAAACGATACCATCTCTTTACGTACATCGTTCATTTCTGTAATTGCAAGGACTCTGCGATTCGTCCGCGTATCGTTGCGCAGCGTGTCGTGTACTGTTCAATGCGTATACGCGATAAGGGCGACGGAGCTGCACGTATATGTACGTCCACGTGTGTAATGGAGACGCGCGATAGGCGCTGCCATGGAAATAAAAATAAGCCAAAGCCGCGTCCCGGGTGTAATTTATCATCTCGGGTGATATTAATGCGACTGCAGGTCACTTTTGCCAGAATCGGTGCACGCGCTTATATGCACGGGGCTCTCGGGAGTTTGTATAAGGGCCCATCCGCGGTGAAAGAGAGACAACGAGTGAGGGAGCAAAAAAGATGATGGGCGTGCGTGTGTGTATGAGAATATGCTATATATACATATAAGGAAGAAAGAGGGAGGGAAAGAGAGAAGAGGGTAGACCCAGGGCCTCGGGATGTTTTCGCAGATGAGAGGCGATACCGCCGAGGACCCTACCTGCGCGAAACTTTATTGATGACGAAATACGCAATCGGTGCGATCTACCACTACGCTACGCGCGCGCGCGCGCGCCCGCGCGCTCGCGCGCGTACACACACGCACGTCATACACCTTCAATTATATATAAATAATTAACCTTCTGTACACCCGACGGACTCGGTCCAATTAAATCCGACGCGATGCAAATCGTTCGCGTAACGGTCGCGCCCGGGCGACTTTTGCTGACGTTTCACGGTGGAAACGCTTATCGGCCCACCTGATGGGAAGATCGATGACAGCCTTGAATAATTAGCTTCGCGTATGCTCTTCGACTGGCGCAAGTCTGCTTTGTGACGCGTTGTACGCGCCCAGATTTCTTTTTTTCAAGGCTCTCCGGTAATTGACAGCGAAAAGGACATTTAAATAAAATACAAATTTCTCTTCCTCTCTCAATATTCTCCGGTGAAATTCCTAGAGAGCCTGATCTTACGATTAAATATGCATGTAAAATTAATTTCTAAATTGATCAATTGTACAGTCGGGAGCGATAAAGTAAAGTTGGCGGAGGTGAGTTGTGAGAGATTTCAACGCGAATGTTAAATTATGCAAACGGCGTTCGTTCGCCGAGCTTTCCCACCTTTAGTGTCGTCTTTCATGCATTTTCCTCAGGTCAGAAAAAACGCCAATAGTTTACGCCCATTCCGGAATCGCTGATCAGGTACACGGAATCGGTAGCATCAGCAATTGCGGCACGTTGCAGCGAACAAGCAGTCAACTTCTGAATTGAAACGCGCCGATTGACGATAGTGTAAAGTGTATATGTGTACATATCTATACGTATGCATCGCTCTCACTATTTTCCCTGCACCTTCCAACTTCTCTCCGTCCCGATCTCTTTCTTCTTCGTCGCCGCCACCATTCCCGGTATCCGCCGCGAAAAAATATTGTCTGATCAAGACGCAATATCTGGGGCGTGTTTAGAGCGGCGGGTCTCTTCGGGAGAATCCCTTGCTCCCCGACGATTCGTTTCTTTCCTCCTATCTTTCTTTGACTCCTCGGCGGAACTTCCGTAGTCCGAAAAGAGCGGAGAGAGCAGTACGGATTGAGTCGCTTCTGTTCCTCCCGGCGCGTACACACTCAGAGTAACTAATTATGCAGATAACGACCGCCGCGCAGAAAAGGGGGAGCACTCGAGATACGAGAGGTCCCGGTCGCGCTCTGTCCGCCTTTCGCGTCGTTTTCGACCTTTTATTTTTTTCTTTACTTTTTCGATACTCCGCCACGGATACTCCGGCCTCGGTCCCGCCACTCCCCTTTCCTGAGTACACTCTAATGTCCGTGATAACGTTGGGGTATGGGGTACGGTTATTATATTTTTCGAGATACGTATATACGAGAGAAAAGAGGGAGAGAGAGAAAGAGAGAGAAACAGAGGAGGCGTGAAATGGGATCGATCGCGGCACCGAAGCACTCCCTGAGTGCGCCGGTAAGTGGCCAAGTCCGATCATCTCGTCTTCAAATCCCGTATGTGCGTATAATACGCACACGTGTACGCATACCGCGCGTCGGGATAGAGTGCACACGGTAGTAACGCGTAATTAAGCTAATTAGCAGCTTGCGTTTATTAAAAATATCAATTTACCCGAAAGCGGAGGGGCGCGCGCGCTCGCTCGCGCACACACAAGCATATACGCGTGCGCGCACGCAGGTGATCGCTTCTCTCGCGGGTACGCGCGATCGCATCGTAACATCGTTATTAAGCCGAGAGTTAATTAAACGTCCGCGGTACATCACTGTCTAGTAACAAAGTATTTCCTTGCAATTTAGCGGCTCGCTCGGAATCACCCGCCCCAGTGGTTTATCCCCACGCGTTATCCATTATACTGAAATCTCATCGTGCGTCAAGTTTCCGGTGGAGGGTTTTGAAGGTTTTCGGCAGGGGCCTTCGCACGAAGGAAAGGAAGGAATCGTCCGGACTCTCCGAAGCCGTGGTGCATCCCATAACGCGCAGGTAGTCGGCTATGGCTACATGTATACACATATATATATGTACGTCTATATGTATAGATATATAGATATATGTACCTATATCTATATATGTATATATATACACACTATAACGAGTGCGGCAGTTTCTCATTAGCGCGGCCGCTTTTTCTGCCAACGAATTATGAATCGTTTTTATTGCTTTTAAAATTGCTAATCAACCGCTCGGCCATCGGGGGCAGTCCCGGACTCGTTATGCCGTTGTGCCCCATACCCTCCCGACGCCCCTTTCCCTCGCCGACACCTATATACGCCCCTGCTGAATAGATATTCGACATTCCTTTATTTCTGCATTCACCATGCAACGCGCCGGTCGACGCCGGGGCCGTTTAATATGGACGCGCTTGATTTATTAATCCTTGTTTGATTTAATATCCCATTCGAATTACTTCGGTTTAAACTGCCATTGATCGCTCTTACGAGATAAGGCGCCGCGCTCTTCGTTTCGCCTTCACGCGCGTTTCGTCTTCACGAGTATTACGATAATCGGATACGATCTATGCGCTCGCCGCACCCTCGCCACCTTTCGAAACGTCATTTTCCTTATTTCTCGGATCTGCAGAAGAAATCGCGCGCGATATCTCACCGCGAGAGCTCCACGAAAGGCACCTAGCCGATCTCTCTCTCTCTCTCTCTCTCTCTCTCTCTCTCTCCTTCTTTCTTTTTCTTTCTCTCGTCGCGAGCGTTGCTGAAATGTCAGCCATAAATTTTCCCGAACGAATGCGTCACGAATGTTTTCTCGCTGTTTCGCTTATTAACATAAAACGACGTTAGCCGACGTCGTTGACGTCGACTTCGCGATTCATCGGGATTCTCATATGCTGTCAATACGTTTTGCCACAATGTTCACGCCAAGGGGAACACAGAAGCCCGTTCCGTTACA
This sequence comes from Wasmannia auropunctata, assembly GCF_000956235.1. Lineage (NCBI taxonomy): Eukaryota > Metazoa > Arthropoda > Insecta > Hymenoptera > Formicidae > Wasmannia > Wasmannia auropunctata. Next base: position 834,285 of record NW_012028382.1, on the reverse strand, counting down.
GAAGTATCCTCTGTACTTCGCATGTACGACAACGGCATTAATAGAGATAGCAATTACGAAACGTTCGATTTATCGTTGTTCTCCGGCGCGATTCTGCCGCAGGCTACCGTATACAAGCGGATGAATTGAAAAATTTCTAATTTACGTTGCCGCTGTGTGTGTGATACACCGTTATGAATTTATACCACGGTCATTATACCGTCGTCGGTTGTGTTCGCCGACAGTGCCGTAGCGTGGCAAAACCCGTACGATGCCGCTTCTTGCTTGCGAGTCCGCGTTAGCGAGGTTCCGCGACGCGGACCGGACGTTATCTGCTTGCATTAAGTAGCACTAAATGCGCGAAACAGTACTTGACTTGAAATTAATAGTCACGGATGTTATAATACGTACATAATACCTGTTTCTACTTCTAGCGCGTAGCGCGTTATATGGCTACTTGCTAGAAATACTTGAATTACGCGGCTATTTGTTGCATGTGTATAGCGATGCCGGTTCTTTCAGTGCTCGGTACAGTTACGCAGCAAAGAAAAAAATTAATAAGTCTGTGCAATAGAAGCTTATTTCAAGTTTCTATATTAATCGAGCTGCGCTACACTGCGCTACGAAGAAAAACTCGATAATAAGAAGTTTAATAAATATGACAATCTTATACCGATCAATGTCGCTTGTGCGGCGTTATTAAGTTTTAACGGGAGATCGGCATGAAGATCATCGGAGGGAAATCATCGTGTTCGGAACGATCGGATTTGGCCGACCGGGGAAGCATATTCGCAAAGCGTTTTTTACTGCCATAAGCTCGCCGAGCGGGACCATTACGCCGGGCGGGGATCGGTGAGGTGTACGCCTTTTTTGTATCCAAATAATTTGCAATCTACCGCGTGGCACAGAACATTATTACGAAACATTGTAATTAGCCCGCAACTCCCCGGGCTTTTTTTCGATGGCGTATCTCCGAAGAGACGATGAGTCCCGCCGATGCACGCGGGTGTGCCCGTGCCTTCACGTGGATCCGGATAACTTGGCGACTCTCCGCGGGAGAAAGAGAGAAAAAGGGAGGAGGTGGTTTGCCGGCGGAGGTTCGGACGTGAGGTGATTGATCGGTTCCAATATAATGAGTGCCGATAATGACCGACACGGGACAAGGCCCGGCGCGAACGGAAAGCGATGGGTCCGTTCGATAGGAGTCCACGGAGAGCGAGGGATGCATTGAGTTCTGGCTTTCTCGAGTCCGATGCACTCACACGCGCGTCGCCATCGCGCGTCGTTGACGCTCTGTCTACGCACACACCGCGTGCACGCGGTCGGTGTTGCGATATTTGACGATTAGAAAGAAACTTCTACGGACGAAGGAAGAGCTGCGCGCCTCGAATCGGTATCACTTCTTCCCTTTCGGATCGGAGCGCAGCGCGTGTCGCCGCTTCGGATCGGAATCGCTCGGGGGCCTCCTCTCTTCGGCGTTTTTTCAACCGTGAAGTGTTGCTCCGAGAGTAAATTAATATATTATCCGGTAGTTATCGAGCTGGGATCTGTCTGAACGATGATGGATCTTTTTCTAACGGAGATATCTACGGTCGGGCGATACGCACATACCTGTTCGTTAGAGAACGTACACATGGTTGTTTGATTACGATAATAAGGTGTGATCGGCATTATCTGGCATTTAAACGACTTTCCGATCGCATAGGTACAGTTTATTCATTCGGAGGCGTTCGCTAAATATATCGGTTTATTTAGGAATCTATACACTCAAACACGCAAACGATGCTGCAGCACATTCGGGGGCGGTAAAATAAATGGAGCCAACTCTCCCGCATATGTACATATATCAGAAAATCGCGAAATGTTTGACTTTTGACTTAACATCGTACTCGGCCTTGCTCCACCATTTTTTTCCCCTGCTACCGCGTAGATCACCGAGGGCGTATCGCCACGGATCGGACCCCGCTTTCTTTTGTCGGCAATCGAGCGCTTGCTACTCAAGAGAGATGACGTGTCAATTTGCTCTTCGTTCCTTTCGTCGCGCACCTCTTTACTCCCGTCACTTTCGGTGAATCTCCCTTCTCGGCGCCGATGCATCTACAAATGGCGAAAGAAAGAGAGAGAGAGAGAGAATGGGAAGCGAGCGAAAGAGAGGAAGCCGCGTTGAGTGGAAGCGGGACGGATCTATCTACCGGTTGTTATCTAGTGACGCGCCGGGGATTACGTTTGTACGATTCGCCGGCGTGGATGATGTTGTCGCCCATGGTGTCGGTGTTATCTCGACACGGGAGGGCACTTACCTACCGATAACCATACCGCTCGCTCCTTCCCTCTTGCGCGCACGTACGGACGCATCACGCTCGCTTCGTCGTTTCTTTTCTCTCTCTCTCTCTCTCTCCCCTCCTCCCGCCCTTCCTTTTTTCCCGCGGAGAGGATCTTCCATATACAGTCTCTTTACTTATTCCCTCCGTCTACATTCTCGTTCCTTCGTTCCGCGGTATTCCGCTCGCCGCGAATTTCGCCCGGACTCCCGGCCTCTATACGAGTCTGCTCGCCGCGCACTCGATTTTTACCTTTATCCTAATTTGTACGGTGGCACGAGTGGAAACTGCATGCATTCGTAATTAGCTCCCGCGACGATCCCGCGTCGTCTTATCCCCGAGGGTGTCTCGAAACGGGTCGTTATTAATCCGCATATACGTCTCCGACGTTTCACTCGGCGCGGTATGTTTCATTTAGTGTTTTATTCAGCTCCCCCGCGTGCTTCTCCCTTGAAAGGCGGATTGTTTATTGACACGTATATAAAAATTAGGAGGCTTAGTCGATAACTCTAAAGCGCTCTCTCACGTACGTATTTATCAGCTTCATTATTAAGTGCACTCTTCGCGCGCCGCGTACTTAATATATTCACCGCGGAGAAACCGCTTCGCCTCATTCATTTTCATCCGATCTCCCGCACGACGTAATGTTGCCCTCTCTCCCCCTCCTCCGTCTTAAGCCGTCGCTTTCCTGTATTCAGCGCGACTGCCCAGTTCGAGCCAGATATCTCCGAGCAAAGTCTGAAAGAGGACGGGCAAAATTGACGAGAGCAGGAGAGGTAGACGGGGAGGGAAAATAAAAATAGAGGGTCCCTAGCCGCGCGCACTAACACTCCCGGCGGGTAATGAGACGAGGAGAGTTTATCCCCTCCCCCTCCTTCTCCGCCGTCCTCCCTCCTCCGCCGCTGTTGCAGCGCGGTGGATGCTGTTTATGCAAATGCAACCACGAATCACGTCCGGTGGCAATCGCTCCGGGAATTATGCCGGGATCGGCATGGAATGATTATTCCGTGGCGCTAAACTCATCTCACTTTGTGGCCCGGCAATTCGGGGGCCCCGGCCCCGGCAGTCGCTGGCATTATCGGGCACGGCGCGCACTACCCTATTTAATTCAAATAGGTTGTGCGATGTGCGCACGCAACGTACCCGCCACACATTTCTGTGTGCACGCATGACTTCCTTACCGTGCCCGATCGTTGCACGTGACGGTGAACGGAATCCTGAAATTTTCGGGTAACATTGAACTCTTCTCGGAAATTCTGAGACACACACGCGCCTTTCTTCGCGGAACAAGAGAGCCGTTCCATATCTTTCTCTTTGATTCTGCAAATTGATTCCGAGACTGTTGCTCGGTCTCTTTTTATCGGTCTCCTTGTTTTTTTTTTGTCGTTTTCTCGTTTCTCGCGCACGCAAAACCGAGAACAGTCGGCGGCAATTAACGCCGTAATTGAAAACTTTTATACGAATTATAAAAAAAGAGGCGGCCCCTGGACGCGTCCTCTCTCCCGCGGGGGGACCTCAGTAATTTCATCGCAATCGTATCTCTGCATTTGCCTTATATTATCCCCAATTAAGGCCCCGCTCGACGTCCGTCCTGTGCGCCATTACCAATTAAGGTTCCGGTCCTACCTCTCCGGAGGAACGAAATATGTTCGTAGATCGCAGCCGCGGATGGGTGGAACGACAAAGGGTAGGCCTGACGGGAACTTTTCCCGTTGCGAGATGCTGGAGAGGAAGAACGGAGTTTACCGCGGCGCGGTCGTGGCCCATTAGGGACTATCGGGAGTCCGGCGATCCGGGGCATAAACATGCTCGACACCTCGCCAGCTCGCGGTAATGCGTTCGTAACTCCTGGCAATATCCTGGTGCTCTTCTCTCTCTCTCTCTCTCTCTCTCTCTCTTTTTACTCTGTACTCTTTTTCCCTCGTCTTACCTTCCTCATCAACTTTATTTTTCTTTATGAGCTTCGATACGGAGTTATCTTTTTCACCATCTTCTTACCTTTGCACCGCGACTGAAGTCCGCAATATCCAGTATACGTAGGTTTCAGAATATATATATTGTGTATGTTCTTATTCAGAGGAATGATAACTATCATATTGAATATATTATACAATAAAGTTTTCAAAAAATTCTTTGGATGACCCGATTATTCTTAAGATAGGTTACAATCGCGAGTCTCGACATCGAGGCGACCACGGGATTTTCTTGCTATCGCAATACGGGTTTCCACCAGGTAAAAATATCTCCGCCGAGATACCGAAGCGTGTCACAGCGCGATCGTAGTGTCGGTCACGGCGAACAGATTGAAGAGGCGGCGGTGTATAATATAACGAGGTTCGAGATACATTGAGACGTAAGATTTTCGGCCGGGACTAATAGCGACATTACTCATTTCGCTCGACGTCTCTGATACACAAATGGAGGCATCAATAACGAGCCGGGGTGAGAGCAAGATAAAGAAAAATTCTTGCGGCGAAGGTTGGACGAGCGAGAGGGATCGAGCGCTCGTGAGATGAATCGGTCAATGCGCCCGGCCTTCAGTGATACCCGACTTTGGGTGGAAGCGTTTTAGCGTTTAGGAGAACGCGGGGATAACGCGCGAGATTGAGATTGAGATTTCCAACGTTCGTTCGTCCGTCTCTTTTCACTCGTCCACCTCTCTTTCTGTACATGCGCATTCCCGATGAATTAGCACTGATATTACATAATTGAGAAGCCGCGAGATAAATGAGTATACCAAAAGAATTTGGTTCCTCAACGTTTTTGTGTAGGCCGCTGTCTGCTCTTTGTTCCGACCGCTTCTTTTTTTCCTCCGCGCTTATCGCAAATCACGATCAGCTCGAAAAAAATTTTGACTTAATCTTCTCGATAAATAAGATAGCCAACGAATAGTTTAGATCGCTCGTCTACAAATTCCCGATGACGCATCGATGTTGAAGTGATTGATATTTTTATGGTATTAGAATTATCGCATTTCGATATTTGTTCCGTTGTGCGATTAATTCAACGCGAATTTCAAATTACTGGTATTAGGCAATATCGCGTTGTAACGCGAAATTATTGATTTTCGCAATCTTACGTTCGAAGTCGTCTCGTTAATTGTAAGTCTGCAACGAACAGAGTGAACGTCGGCGATACGCAACGATGTTAAGTAGCACGGAGAAAGTGAAAAGCGCGACAATCGAGATCGGTGTATATATCCGCGACTCTGCAATTAAAAAATATTAAAGTTACGAGTACTTAAATTCTCTCGGTTGTGTATGTGAGCGCGCATGATAATTGCGACAACTTGTTAGTACAACTGTTATCTTCGGATTCACTCGAGAATTACGCTCAAATGCAACGATCGTACTTCGTAAAGCTAAAAGAAATGGGGGGTTGACACCGAAAGAAAGAGAGAGAGAGAGAGAGAGAGAGAGAGAGAGAGAGAGAGAGAGAGAGAGAGAGAGAGAGAGAGAGAGAAGGGGGAGAGGAAAGAGGGAGCGAAACGGCGAACCGGAGAGTAAGGTTGAAGCGGCGATATAACGGACCGAGAGATCGCGAATTAATTACTCATAAATCGCAATCAAATTATGGCGTATACATCGGTGAGCATATGGGAAAAGGACGGACACGCGCGATCTCTCTCTCTCTCTCTCTCTCTCTTTCTGCAGGATCACCATTACGTCCAATCACTGACTCGACTCCGTTAATTTTACATTTAATTACTCGAAAGTCCATACGAGTTGTCTCTGTTCTTCGCTATCGGTTTTTTAAAAACCGTCTCGCTCGCATGTTAACCGCTAATTTTTTAATGTCCCGCGCGGATAAAGGCGAGCGCGCAGCCGGAGATCCAAACTGCGCTTTAAGTGCCCTCCTTAGACTCGACGGGCGCTCTTCTTCTCGTGATTAATGCCATGGGAGTCAATAGACTCCCGTTTTTCATCGACTGCCGGTTTGTATGCGCGCTTGGGAGCTTACGGCCGATTATGACGCGTCTATTACGTAGAATCGCTTGCAAAAGTTTCGCTACGCTCTAACCCGGGCATTATGTATGATACATTGCGCCTCTTGAATTTTTCCGCGCGCTTAGATTCTTTTTTAGTAAGACGAATCGCACGTATAGCACGAGGAGTGATTCTGACTTGCCAAGTAGAAATCGCGAGCCGCGTTGTTTCGAGTGCCGTCCGATTCAATTCCATGCCGCTCACGTACTTATGTACATGAGCAATACATCCTATCGTGTTTATTTGAATATCTCTGTGGAAGAACCTTCTATTTCCATATGCACTTGGCAGAGACGCGTTTTGTTGATGGCAATAGATCAGCTACCGTTGGTAAGAAATGACTGCGCACAATTAGCAATAACGTATTCATGATTCTGTGCTTTGTTTTCCTACAATACTTCACTTTCATTACATCAAGTTTTAATAATAGATATTTGAAACGGAGTCAATTTTTTTTTTTAATGAAAGTGTCGAGCGTCAAGCTATACGTAATTCTGTTTGCGCAATTCTCTCGTTTCGCGAGTAAAAAAAAACGCATAGAAAATTCGAATAACAGAAGGAGACGAAAAAAAAAGAAGCAACGAGAAATGCGCCGCGCCAAGCTCCCGACGTCTTCGCCGAGATGTCGATGACCCCGGGATGCAACGTGTTAATTGGAAACGCGTGAAACGCATGAATCTAATCGCTCTCGCGCCGGAGGAGAGCGGACGCGATACTGGGGCGGTCGGAGAGAAACCATAAATTCAGATCGGACGCATTAGCGCGTCCACGGCGTCGTTTTACTCGATCGGGATGCGCATCGTCTGTCTACCTACGCAGACCACGCTCAAAGTATAACGGGAATTACGACTCGATGTCGATTTCAAATTGATGCTCGAATTCGGGTACCTACTCAATATTTAAACTGAATTTAAAACTCGATGCTGCGGAAATTTGACTTCTATTTGGAATAACGTGGCGTATTTAATATTAAATATTAAGTTGCAAATGCGACTCATTATTGCATATCGCGGGTTAAATTCATGCGTGGATTTCTTGATAGTCATGCTCTATTCCCTCGACAATGTAATGTATTCAAGATGAAATAACCGAGAATGAGACATCGGGATATCGAGGAGGAAACTAAAACATCTGGCCCCGAATGTAAAAGTCGTAGATTGAATCGAAGTCACAAAATTACTACGACCGGAATGTCATTTGGTATAAAGTCGCCGATAGTGCCGGACGATAGCGATCCTTGGTTCTCGTTTATACGTAAGAAACGCATAGAAATTGACCAGCTAGTCTAGCCTGCTGCGGCTTCCGTTTTATTGACGCGACATTGATTTAAATTGACGCGTAAACGTTATGTATCGCACTATAAAGACAAGTTTATTAAAAGAACTCGCGCTGCAGCAACGTTTCGCGCGTTTCCCGTGCGGGGCCGTCTAAGCGTCCAGCGTGCTTCTTGCGCGACGAAGAAACCGATCCTCTGGCGACACCGCGCGCCGCCTCGTCGGAGGACGCGCGCGGTGTGTTTCTCTCGGTCGCGCGTGAAATAAGCGCGGAACAGGTTCGGAACAGGAACGCGTCGACCGCCCTGTCAATTTATGAACGCACGGCCGCGGCGCGTCGCGCGTGTTACACCGCTCGGCACTCGGTATAATTACATTTGAATGCGCGGTTGGGATCCAACGGGGCTATAAATCTAAACGTGTCCGCAACCCACTGCGGCCGCGCCGACTTCGTTACCGTACCTACTTGCCGCAAAAGCGTAGATTTAATCATCCGCAGATATTTGCCATAGGCATGGAGAAAAAAAAAAGTACTGTCGTCGTGTAGCGAGTAATGACCGATTAAACGATGTTAATCATTTTCACGGACGGCGCTTAATCATTGAAAGAAGTCGAAGGTGCGTTCGTAACGCGGTTTGCTTAAAACGTGGGAAACTTGAGATACGTCGTTTTAAAAAGATTGATGCTCATGCGAATATGAAGTTTTTTAATTGAGCAAGAAAGGGAACGGAATGAAATGTGTAATATACGATGTGTATTACATACGGTGGCGTCTTCATACAAGTGTCAGATGTAAGATGTGGGCTTCGTGTACTCGATTGGATCATAGTGCGGAATACTTTGCTCGATGGATTTGTTACTTCGATTTCTATCGTGGAGAAATTCCTGCTGAGAAACAATCGTCACGCGCGATACTGCATCATTCTTGACAATGAGCGATGATTGTTTCAACACGTAGTATTCTCGTATATGAGCTGCCTGTTGAATAGAGAGAGAAAGACGCAACGTGATGCGGATCTCGAGTACTTCAGACACTACCGGTGAAAGGCGATGTAGACAAGTATCCGATAACATAACAGTCCGATGTCTAACAATAGATTGTTTCGCTCCATTAGATGCGCTCGCACGCAGAATTCGCAAGTGGATTCCGGAGCGATATATCAAAATTGATCGCCAATGCGGCGCGTCGCGTCGCGTCGCCGCCGACTTGATAGATTTCAACGCGTGAATAAGCGAGCATCCGTAATGAGACGGATAACGTTGCCGGTCGAATACTCTCGGAGATCCCGTCCGGCTGAATAAATTAGGCGTCTCATTTTCGTTATCGTCGCGTTGTCGGATACCGTGCCGCTCTCGCGGGAGACACGCCGATAGGTGAAAATAATAAAAAAGAAAGAAAAGATCGAGAGAGACGAGGCCCCACGTCCCACATCTCTCTGATTAACTGCGCCCGGATACGAGCCGCGTACTTGCCTCGCTGCAACAAATAGATCGTTTCGCTCCATTAGTCGTAAAAGCGCGTGCGATCCTTTCATATACGACCGCCCATCGATAATTAGATATTGTGCGTGTACTCTTTTTTGGTTGTACTTATGCACGCGGTGATTGTTACGCGCAATATATGTAACTCGCGGCCGAGTATACTTTCACCCTCTTTTTTTTCTCTCGTTCTCTCGCATTCGTTATTAAAACGTTCTATTAGTTCGAGGTAATGATCCGATCGCGCTTACCGGAGTGAAAAATTGTCGTTTCCAGAACGGACGGACGTTAAGATCGCGCGCGCTGTGCGGCACGCAAATGGTTTCCCATCGCTAAATGCCAGTCACATTAATCTATCTCGACGATCGTGGGTAGCAATCAGCAAAATCGCGCGGCGCCACGCGCAATTATGTTACGCGTCCTAATTGGGCGTCAGGAAGTTAAGCATGTTATTTAAATTGAGAGTGACGAAACATTACGATGACGATTAAACCAATTAAGAATATATATCGTAAGTTCGTTACCATTCTTCCAAAGGCTTCATGACGCTTAATTCATTCGTGGATATTATTTTACTTCGATAAGTCCTTTAGGCATTTTATTCTTGTTAATAAACGGGGACTGATTTACTAATTGCGTTCTGAGCAAAAAAAAGTTGCGCGGCATTAAGAAATCGAGGACAGGGGATCGTCCGGGGGACGCGTCCTCTTCCGAGGATCGCTCCGCCGTATAAACTTGCCCCGCATAATTGATTCTCAGGAAATAACCCGACGGCGAATCTCGTGCATTATTAACTAGAATCCGGACGGAACGGCCGAACGGACATCAAAGTCGGACACCACTAATCGAGTCGCAAACGGCGAATTCGTTCGCCGTTCAGAAAAACGTCGTTCCGTACGCGACTTCGCTTCTCCGCTGGCTAGATCCGTGGATCGGAGAAACGGAGAATTAGCGGCGTGTCCTCCGCGTGGAAGAAGAGAGAGAGAGGAATATCCCCGAGAGGGACATGGATCACGGATCTTCCCGACACACGATGCCCCTTCAACAAATAGATCGTCCCGTTCCATTACGGCCGCGCCGTGTGCGGTGCGCGCTCACACTCGACCGCCCGCCGATAATTAGGTACGGTCCGCGTGAGACCGGCCGTAGTGTGCGCGCGTGTAACGACGTGCGATTCGATGATATAACTCACGCCTCGACCCCCGGTCGACAGCGAGCCGGGATGGAGGTGAAGTCGAGCGCGTAATCGCGTGCATAAGTCGACTCCGACTGCGTGTGCGCAATGGAACTTCGGTATCTGCAAAAGGAGCCTCCGTCGCAAGGAGCGAAATAGAAAATCAATCGTTTTGCGTTAAATTCCGTAAGAAATTCGCGTGCGATCTTCTGACACGCGATGTCAGAAGGAATATATCCACTAAACGGAACGACCGTGGTGCCAGTTCGACTCGCGAGATTATCGCGTCGTCGGAGCCTAAATATACCTTGAGCACGTAGGCGCACCAGCTCTACGTGGGACGTCTGGAGGAGAACCGACCCGGCTATATCGAGGCGTACCAAGCGCAAGACGAGCGTTTTGCTCGGCAAGGCGAAGGGGAGCACGTCGTGGAAGTACAGTAGCGGCAGCCCCGGGCATCACCACGAAGGCCACCTCATTATTTATCGCGATATCAACCTATATTTCACACACATGTACAGAGGACAGGGGAGAGAAAGGGAGAAGAAGGTGGAGGAAGTTGGGGAGAGAGAGAGAGAGAGAGAGAGAGAGAGCGAAGGAAAGAGATAGAAGATACAGCCGTTCCCATCTCTCTCCTCGCCCGTTTTCTTCCTCTTCGTTTCCCTTTCGCCACCTATATCCTTCCCCCTCCTTCCTTTCCCCGTTATGCACTTGCATCCGGCGAGGCTCACACCTGTAGCCATGTAACAGTTACGGCATTATCTCGTTGTGAATACGCGCAATTTTAATGTTCTTCGCCTAGTGGTTCGATGATTATCTTTCGAAAAAGAAGACCTCAAAGTTTAGAACATTTAAATGTTGCAAATTAGAAATTCTTTTAATATGCCACATTGAGTTGCAAACATTAGTTTTGGAAAACAAAAAGCTAAAAAATAATAATAATATTGAAACAGCTTTTGGAAATACGAGTAAAATTTTATGATATATATATTTGCAATGATCTAAAATATATTAATATTATTTGTCAACGATAATGCTTGTACGTTCGTTGGCTGATATGCCACATAAACCATGTCGTGAACGCTTGCTTTCGTGGCAAAAACCGAAAGACAATATATGGGTATATGCGGTAATATATCGCACTCGCTAATGCAACGCGCGCATTCTTTCGCGATTCGATCTCGGGAACGTTCACCGTTCTCTGCTCTTACTGTGGGCGCCACTCTCGTACGCTTCGCTTTTCGCCATTCGCCTAATTAACTCCGTCGATTGTCGGCGGATGGCAAGAAGCCGCCGGGTAGCGGATGGTTACGACTAGAACTAATCTCCCGTCCCGTACACTCTCGGGGCGCCGATGCGTCCACCTGAAAAACTGGGTCTCGCGATAATTGAGAGGGTGCGCGATGGGAACGCGCTAATAAAAGAAAAAGCCGAATTGACCGTCTCAAAATGAAAGGCACTTCGGTTTCTCATAAGCCTCCGCTCTGTATATGTAATATCTATCGAGAGAAAGAGATGCTTATACGTTTTTCTCGAAGGCGAATGCATTATTTTCAGATAAAAACAGACAGGTCTCTCTCGGATTGGTATCGTTCGAGCGATCGCAACGTCTTGTGACTACGTCAGTGCGACGTTATGATCGATCGGCGTACACGTCTCTATCTGTTCTTCCTCTCTCTTGGCGGTGGTATTAAGAAATATATCTTACGCGGGCCCGGCGTGACACGCGACGAGACACAAAGTCTCGAGCCGCCGGAGTTCCGACATGCGCGAGAACAGCGTTACAGAAGAGTGAGAAACCGAAACAGTAAAACGAAAATAGACAGAGACCCCCCGCTGGACCTCGTGAAGTGACAAATTATTTTTCTCTCTACTGTGCGGGCCCCTCCGTCATTTGTAGGTTTCATAGATATGGAGATGCCCTCGACGATAATCGCGTACCCGAAGCATTCCTAGATTGATATGAAGTGATTTTGTTCGGGATTATATGGAGGTGAATGACAAAATCTTTTCTCTTCTCTCTAATCAAATCGACGCTATCGCTACCTCGAGATCGGTCACTATCAGAAACTCTAACGTTCCGCGTAAAAAAATGGGCAGCACGATTCTGAGAATAATTAAGCATTCTGACGAATCCGAAAATAAATGATTAGTTGAAATTAATGTGGATAATTTCGATGTCTTAATCAGACATCTTTTTTGTCGGAACTCGTTAAATCCTTACGCGTGAGAGAAATCGTTAGCGATACCGTAAATTCAATGGACACGTGGACCCGCGGTCCACCGTAGGCGAATACATATTTTCGCGGACGTTTAATACCGCGCCGGTTGAAATCGGTAGAGAGAAAAAGGAGGCCCGGAGGAAGACACCCGAGAGGAGGAAGAAAACGGATTGAATGCGATCCGAATGCAGCGCGACTGGTTCTCCTCGCGCGATCGCGGGGAATCTTAAGCACCTGCCACTTAAGGACCGGATTGCACCGCGGGAATGAGAGGGCAAGCGGCGAGATCGAAGTTGAGAGAAAGAAAGAGAAAGCGGAGAAAGAGCAGAACAGCGGCCCGGTGAGCGAAGGGAGAAGAGAGGCCGAGGCGATATCCTTAGGGATCGAACGTTTCTCGAACCGCTATCGATGCGCGTATAAATAATCGAATACTTTCAAGTATGAACTGATATATCTTGCGAATAGAGGATTTAATGAGATCGCCTTCATACATACTAAATCATTAATTACGTAATTCGCGAACAAAACCGTTCCCTCACCAAGGAGAATAATTAACTTCTCTTTAATCAAACACGGGTATCCCGTTCGCCTTCAATTTACAGTAAAACGACTTTACGATACTTTACGACGGCCCGTAAAACGAAAATTGAGTCCGACGATCGGAAACGCGATTGCATCGCAACAGCGCGCGGAGCAATTCGTCTGATGGCGGTCGGATAACATCCGCGTCGTTGTAGATCGAGTAGGTGGACGCTGGGGCGAGTATTGATAGGACCCTAGCGCAAGTCTCCGCTATGCTCGAGATGTCCGAGATCGCTAAGCGAAAGGAGATGTGGAACGACAATGGAAGTGGCTCGTGCTCTCGAACTTGGTCGTCGGGCGCGCGGCATGTACGGCGATGAAATCATAAATCGGTGAACGCCAGCCCGCCGGCACTGATAGCGAGCAACCAATAATTATGCTAATACATACATCGTAATATATCCGAGAAGGCGGTTATATTCGTATATACGTGCGCGGTACCGTAGGCCGGCGGGATTCGTTCCGATCCTCGCCGCGCGATTTCCGCCGCGTCGGTCGTTCTATTCGGAGTACGCGTCGAGCTTGCAGGCGACACGTCGCCGCCGATCCCCATCGTCAGGCGGATATGATCATCGCCCGTGTATAATTCATGTAAGAATATTTACGACGTGTCAATGTTACGTCGGCTGACAGTGTCACTGGAAAGTAAATTTTTTTTTGCCGTGAGTAACGATATATTAAGACGTCTGTCAAACGCCGCTTGGTTTTCTTCGTTGCCGCGGAGACACTCATGGTGTACAGATAAGTATAGTAATGCGATACTCGCGATCTATTGGACGTACGGTATTAGCAGCTTTTGGTAATTGCAAATAAAGGCAAATTGCACGAGCACTTTATCGCACTCTCGCCGAACCTCTCGTTACGACGCGATAATGTTAACGAGTAATTACCGCGCGCAAAGACGAATGATCGTCATTACGTCTTCATGCCGAATATGATCCCCCGAGATATCAACCGGATGCGAGTAAGGATAATGGGAGCCACGAATCGGGCCGAGTGCCGCGCGGAGTCGGGCAGATCGGGGGCGATGGCACGGTAAGACGATCGAGGAGGGCTCCGGCTTTATCCATCCGACGAATCTGGTTGAGTAGCGCCGTTAATCACGGTTTCGCCCGCCGACAAGATTAACGCCATTAACGCCTATGGGTACGAATTAAGAGAATATTATCGCGCAGCGGCTCGAGATGTGCGCTGGTAATAGGAGCCGGCAAATTAGGCTGAATGGCTTGGTAATCTATTAAGATAAGTTGTCGCCCTGGTCGAAGCTTTTTCGCCCTCCTCGTCCCTAATTCTGAATATAGCCTATAACTTTCCGCGCGCGTATCCAGAGATGGGGATCGTTGACCGCGCGATCGAGATTTACAGTAACATTAATTTTTATTTAACCAAATTCCCACAAATTGAGAATACACTTAAGACTAATACAATTTTCAAAAAAAAAACTTGGTTTACCTAATTTCCATGTATCTTGTTCCAACCGCCAAAAGCATATTTCACATCAAAAATGTAAAACTCATGCATATAACGTGTGCTCGTACTTATTCTAACGTTGCTATCTCAACCAGTATCGATCTCGATTCAGATTCGATAAATAACAATTTGTATCGCGTGCAGAGAGCGCAGAGAGAGATGAACGTTAACATAGTCGGGGAATATAACGACCGATCGATTTGCGAAGTTGCCTTCGCGCCTGAAGCTCGAAGAGGCGAAGGCGAAGAGGCGCATCTCGTTTTCACTTCATACAATAAAACGAGAATAAAAAGATCACGCGCGATCCGCTGCATGCGTTTAATTAATTACGGCAAAGTAGGAGGGACATGCAGGAGAGAGAGAGGGAGTGGGGAGAGATATGAGGATCTCTCTCGGTTTTCCATAACGATAAAATACTGTACATAGCGAACGGAGCCACGCTTATAACGAGCGTCTCAATGAAGCGGTTTGGTCCACCTTGGGATAAATTCATTTCGCCGACAGAAGCGCCGAGATGGCCCCTATCATCCCGTATATTTTTTCCGAGGGTTAAACACGCGTCGTGCTGTTCGTTACTGCTGTGCGGAACGGCGTCGCGAGGCTAAACCCGACGATTCGCGGCGAGAGAGCCGAGGACTCCGCGGGTCCGGTGCGCCGGCAACAAAAATGCGAATCAGGTTTCTCGCGGTCCCATTAATCTCGTAGATTCTCGGTCGCCGTTCTGCTCGTCGATGAACTCGAGTGGCTGCTCTCTTATAGGCGAGCGAATGCGCTCGAGGCGATTTCTACGCGGGACGCATTTCGCGTCGATTCCCCCGAGTTCGATTGCGAGATCGAGAGTTATTTGAATATTCATTTAAATGTTTATGCATCCGCTGTTCCAACCTTTTTTCACTGACATTTCACCGATTTTTTGCAGTTCTTTTTCAATAAGTTCGTAATTTTCTTCAAGATATCACGATTCGGACTAGTTATGTAGATTAGATCTCTGAATCATTGACATCCGCAGTAATAATATTATTTACATTATTGATATGATCTTACTGAAGTGCAGTTCGGCTAATGCGAAATATCGATTACAAACGCGTTGTTATTACGACGAGCCGTTACGCGATAGCGTATATGCGTACACGCAACCGGAACCGTTGAAACGCGTGTGCGTGCGTGCGATCGGAAACGTGCGCGATACACGTGCTCGATTATTCGAGTGGGCGAGCCCAGAAAATATAAAATACGCGACGTTACTCATCGACTGTTATAAATTCGTCTCGCTATATTAGGTGCCAGGTCGACGTAGAAAGAGAGACAGAGAGAGAGAGAGAGAGGACGTTTGTGCGGGGGAAGAGGGAAAGAAGATCGGCAGGATCAAGAAAGAGAAGAAAGAGATAGGAAGAAAGAGGCAACTTTTAGAGCGGAAGGGAGCGCGGCTACGCGGAGACGCGATTATTAATCGGCACGATCAATTAAATCGCAATGGGATACGAGCGATTGCGTGCGCAGGATCAATAATATCGCGGACGGGCGTACAAGGCGCAAGGGTATTCTTTAATGCGAGGATAGGTGTATCGATTATTGCGATCTCGTTTATCCGGATGTTCCTTTTTTTTCTGCATCGGGCTCAGCCGCTCGCGCAACAGCTCCGACGATATCACGTATTGCGGGCGAGAATTGCGCCGTTGCGCTATTAAGACTCGTTCCATCGAGATGTACACTCGCGCGAGAATAAAGTTATTAGCGTTACTCTCGCGACGCGCCAATTTCCGCGGAAAATACGTTCGCCAGTCACACACGTGGCTAGATTGCTTACATTAATCGAAGTTGCGACTCGGACTAGATCCGGATCTCCGGTAGTCGCGTCGCAATTCCCCGCGGAGAATGCACATCGATCGACCGGGGAGGACGAAAGAGGAAGAAGCAGAGGTTGAGGAACGCAGAAGCAGAAAAGAACGTGGCACGGTCGTCGTCGGACCGGTCCGCGGATCGTACTCTATTGAAACGGGCCACGCGAGAGAAACGTCGACGGCAGACGTTCGAAAGTGAGGAGGGGTTCTAGCCAAGCAGGAGACTATAGAAGGCGCACAGCACGAGGAGAGCGGACAGCTATCTTAATCGACGACCTTTCTCTTAACCCGCTGCGGAGAGTCCCGCCGGTGGCGTTGCACCGCGCTCTCGCTCTCGGAGAGCCGGAGTTCCTTCCGCGAGAGAGGGAGAAGGAGTTTGCTGCTCGCGGAGGAGGCCCGTTTGCGGAAGACGAAGAGATAGGAGTCCCGAACCGTGGCCGGCTGGAGTTTCTCTGCGGGGAGATGCGGGAGAGTCTCCTTGCGGAACGCGGAATCCAACGCGCTGTTGGCACGTTGGGACCGGGCAGCCAGTTGGGACACGAGAAGATCGATCTGCGCGTGGGCGGTTGCCGAATAATAATAAACTGGTCCCTCTCTCGAGAGTCGAGGACCTCGGGCTATCCGTCTCTGTCTCTTCCTGTTTCGCCCTGATGCCGCGCCCTTGACGGAGCGATCTTCATGTTCTCCGCGTTTTACCTTAATAAGAGGAGGTCCCGTTGTCGCAATAATAAATAGCTGAGAGAGATTAGCAATTCTACTTACATGTTTAATTAATATTAATTGTTGCAAATATTAGCTGATAATTCGAATTTTTTTACATGCTGAATATGAATAAGGTCCGCTAACGGATTCGGCTTTCGCGCTTTCAAGGGACAAGACATATCCGTCTGCGATCTCGGTGCGTGTGCGGCCGCGTTCGTATCTGAATTTCTGCGAGCCGCCGAGACCGGTGACAACGAGACAAACGGACGCCATTAACCGAATGCCGAATTCGCGAAAAATAAACCTCGCGCTCTTCCCCCATCGTTCCCCCCCTCGTGACGATTCTCCCTTCGCGCGGACACGGGGGCTGGGGCGAAGGGCGATAACGAATGGCGGGACGTACGTCGCGGCGATAGCTTGACAAATATATATTAAACTATTTTAATGAGAAGTGGCCGCCATATCTCATCGCAATTACCGGCCAGCGACCCGCCGGGGGCCCCGTTCGACTCGCCTTACAGCTTGCTGGTCCGCAGCGAAAACACGCACCCCGAGAGAGCAAAGGTTAAGAGGAGGTCCATACTGGTTCCTCTAGAAACGGGCGGTCGTTGTGGCGTATCGATTTGAGATACTTACTTCGAAGGAAAAGCACTATGAGAATCAGCGAAGATCATTTTTAATTCATTTTCTAAATTTTATCGATAAATTTATTAATTAATAGTGGTTGATAATATTATAAATTTCCTCTCCTTTTTTCTCTTTTTTTTAATTTTTCAATTTTATTGAACCATTTAAATTTTTATTTTCGTTTTGTTCACTATATATATACGTATATAGTAGACGTCTATCTCTATCGTCGAACGTCACGTTTGATCGAAACGATGATAAACGCGAGATGAAAGATTCTGTCCCCTTTGGCAGGATCAAATAGTCATCTACAAGATTCTCGCGTTCGCGCGATTATCGTTCGATGGAGAACCGGTCGTTTCACACGCGCGCGGGTGCGTCTATCGGCCGAACGTACGTCTGTCGACAAGTCTGTCGGGGTCTCGATATTCGCCGCTATTCTCATAGAAAATCAACCTCGACGTGGCCGTCGCACCTCGTCGTGCGGCGAACACAAGAGAAAAAAATGGCAAGGAGGCCGAGGTAGACGGCAGGACGCGGTGAAGAAGCGAGAAAAGTGGCAAGAGACGAACGGAGTGTTGGAGGAGGACCGAGGAAGAAGGCGAAGAAGAAGAAGAAGAAGAAGGGAGACACATTGCCTCTCACTGCCGACTCTTCAGGCAACAGTGAGTGACGGTTCTATAGAGTTCGTCGGGTTGGTAGCTTTGTGCGAGCTTTCCCCCTTCGATCCTCTCCCCCTTTCGCGGTTACTTTTACCGCGCCACTCTTGCGAGCTCGTATGTAAAGCATCGTGGCCGCGGTCCCGGCCACGACGTTTAGTACCGTACGTCGTGTACATCGGCTTTAACCTCACTGTAAAACGGACCCCGGTATTCACACTCTCTCGAGCATGATCATCTTCTTACCTATGTGTATGCTTTGACCTCGTTTCCCATTCCGGAAAGTGGATACAACGGAGATTACGAATATATAATTAAGTAAAGACTTTCATATTAACATTATATTCGATCAACTGGAATTTAGAAAACTCATTCCAAGCATTATATACACATATAATTATGAATCTTATTGAATCAACATCGTGATTATATAAATAATAATAAATAATAATTAGAAACTATGCTGAAGTTATAACAAGTCCCAAAACTTATTTTGCAGCTTCTTTGCTTCATTTGTGACGATTGAGAGTTACGTTTTAGAATTTACGTTGGTTTTTTTTTTCAATTTTTCGTTTCCTTCTCGGACTTTTCTTGTTTATAGTTGCACGCGTCTCGCGATTTTTCACCTCCCACATCCCATGTGCTCAAACGTGCAAAAATTTCGTATACGCGTTCAACAGAAAGGATGAGGAGCCGAGAAGAAGCGGAGAAGAGCGTGGACGCGTGCGGCGAGGGCGAGGCGGCAAACACGCGTATATTTATTTATGCAAACGGAATACGCGGAGCCGACTAATTGTGCGGCCGACACACTCGCAGTGACTCACGTGACGGGCTACCCGGGCGTCCACCCCACGTGTCAATCGCGTGACAAAAGTACCCCTATCCACCCACGAAACTTCCGGCTCGGAGCGCATCTCCGACACCGCCGTACATAGATACAGCACGGGTCTGCATCGCATGCATCGCACGCACAATTAGGGCCTCTTATGTGCAAATGGCAGAGAGTTTTAAGCACGTACGCGCTTGCATACTTGCGTGCGCGGAATGACGCGACGCGGACGGGACACCGTCGTCTCGTGAAATTACAACGCGCGTCTCCTTGCCGGAATAATAATCTCGGGTGAGATGATATTCATGCTGATCGGACAAGATTCGTAGCCATCTGAATACGCGGTTTCGCGTAAGCGAAAGTACAGATTCCCAAAATCTCTCTTCAAAATGTGCAAACACGTTCGCGATGTTCGTGATAACGTCAAGGACAACGGACGGAGGAAGCCGAAAGAGGGATGGGAATTCCAACAACAGGATGGAAGAGTAGAGGATTCTCGCGGCAGTGCACCGGTAACGACTGTGTGTCAGTCCGTCAGCGAGGTAGCGAGCCGCGAATACCGAGGATGGCTTTCCTGCTCACTCGACGAACAGCTCTATTTGTCGAGCTCGTATACAAAAAGCAGAGGGGCCGCGCCGTCGCACGTACAACGGAAAGCATGAGCGACGAGTGACGGGCTGGGAGAACCGGGATACGAGAGAAAAACCTTCGGGTATCACTTGGGATGGTATACACGAAAGGGTGGCGCGAAGGTTCGAAAACGCGAGTCAGGAAACATCTGTCGCCATCAGGATCGCGATCCCGATTGAAAAAAAAACAACCGTCGGTGACCTCGATAGCCCGATTTTGCGGACGTATTCGCGAAAGTCTGGTTCATTACGAGTAATTGCAGAGGCGAGACGAATCGGTTGACGCACGTAAGTAGGCCGTAGAGGTGTGTCGCGCGCGAGATTAATTTACTCGATGATCTTATGTGCTCGATGATTTTCTAATTCTCCACGGTGGGAGCGTGAAGGCCGGCCACACGAAGGGCGACGCGGCGCGCGCAGCGGGAATATTATTCGACGCGATGAAATTCCTTCGTCCGGGGGACTATTTCGGGGCGTCGAGGACGCGTATACGCTCGAGGAAACCGTTCCAGTTCGCCCGCGAGTTTTGCGAGTCACCGTGATTGCGATTACAGTGGAGCGCGCTGCACGACCAGGGGATACCGCGCGGCCGCCCCTGCCGCGGATGATTTAGTGACCCAACGATGTGAAGGATAATCGTATGAAATATCGCCGCGTCGTAAGCCGGACCCCGCGCGAATATCGCGCGGCATAGGTGAAGGTACCACGCGGTGTAAATGCCGCGAACGGGGCGGACGCGGGAGCATCGTTGACCCCGGGGAATGCGAGAGCCGCTCGGTTAAGCTTAATGCACGGGAATTTCATACAATATTAAGGAATATTTTTTTTTCCTACGGAAGGAAATGCTGCGCGAGAGTACGATGCCATTAGCTCCGTGAATCGCTTGCATTAATCAAGGCGCCCGTAGCCGATCGCGCAGAACAGAGAGCGTTCCTGCCAAGCGCGGCGCCGGAAAATACTGACGCGCGCAGAATGCCGAAAGATCGTCTGACTAATGTTCCGCCGGAGGTCCATTACGGTCCAACAGACCTCGCTTCTATCGTGCCATAGAGGCGTAGCGCGTTCAATAACGACCGCGGCGGCTTGTGGATCGTTTCGAAACGATTAAGCGCAGTCTTATCTTCTTGAGACTTTGCGTTTGATTGACGCGGTTGTGGATTTCTCGTGGAACTCGTCATATTTGCGAACGCGATATGTTGATTGAAAATGCATTTAAATTCTAGTGCAACCTTGAAACCTAGGAAAAAGTCACAAATAGGTACGTACGGACTGGACGCGGCTCTCACAATCGCGCGGCGGTAATTTATCTCGTGCCTCCGTTAATGAATCGTTCTGCGGGTCCGCAAAGTTACGGGCAAACGAACGGGAACGATTAGATATCGAGCGCGCGGTCGGCGAGAGAAAAGACCGAAATGAATCGCGCTTAGGCACACAATACGATCGCGGACGTCGGCGAACCGGTCCGGCAATTACTTGGAAGATCGATTATCGCCCGTTAATAGACTCTTCGCGGGCATCGCGCGATGCATCGCGACGGGAACTTCATAACTTCCTATAATAATATTGCCACGCGCACGCGAAACGCTCATGGCGCATCCAGAGAATTTGCATATTTCGAAACGTATAGGCAAGATTTACATGAGTCTTTTCCCAAAGATTTTCAGCGATAAAAAGTTTAGCTCAAGAAGGTTTTGTGGTGCACAAGATAAAAAGAATCGAAAGATCGACGAAAAATTACTCCATCGCACCTTGCTTTGACGGATAAATATGCTTGCATCATTGAGAGTTTGATTAATTTCTGCAATTGCTTTACGCAGAGATATTTTAAGGTATCATCTGTAAGCATTCGATAAAAAATTCAATACTTTTGGCGATTCTTTCTTCGGTGGTTGTTACTCGAGAAATTTACAGATCGTCCTCCGTGATCGCAGGAGCGTTGCGTCGTCATTGCGCCGCTCGAAAACCCGCATACCAGATGCATCGCGTCGAGTCATCTGCGATTTACAGCGATAACTTTTGCAGCCGGACAATTTGTACTTGTTGCGCCAGGATGGCGACTGCGACTGCGGCGACGGCGGCGGCGGCGGCGGCGGCGGCGACCACTTCAGACGCCGGTGACTGTAGGTGACTGGTGCCGCGTCGCTGACGCGTATTGGTCCCGACGATCGGATGCGACACTCGAAGTGACGGTGGTGCGAGTAACTTGGCGCCACGTCGAAGATGGCAACGATAAAATCAAGCGCGCGGAAGACGTATACTCACAATCAGACGATGCGATTTCGAAGCAAAAAATTCGATGGAAATATAAAAGATATCGTAAAAAGAGTATGATTTCTAACGCGTTCTAAGAAGAGAGTTATCCTCTAAAGGAGAGATTTATCGTTCGAATCCGTTATAGCGTAATGTATCCTTCGACGGATAAAAATTGAGACGAAGTACCGGCTTGATTACGATCATCGGTATGCTCCTGAGAGCCAACGCCGACACCTGCTACTACGCGGCTGTAACAATTAAGTAAATAAATTCGCTACTTTGATCTGGACGCGGTCTAAGGAGCCGATGGGGAGAGAGGAGAGGACGGGGGAGAAAGCGAAGAACCATGGAGGGGTACTACAAGGGGGAAGATTCGCGCGCCATCCTTAAAGGCAGAGGCGCGAGCATGCTGAGAGCCTTCCGAGGCACCGTATTTTATAACCGGTGTAGACAGCCACCGCTCGTGTATGCAGGCGATTCTCTGCTCGGCCTTTTCTCTCTCTCTCTCTCTCTCTCTCTCTCTCTCTCTCTCTCCCTATACTGCGTAGCCACGTAGCAAGAATGAGACTCGCGTCTGTTTCTCCTCGCGGTCTTCTGGCGAACGTACGCGGGACCCCACTGGCAACGGGCGCGATACCTCCGACCACCACGGCGATGGGGATGATTTCCGATCGTCTTTTACCTCCTACCTCTCTCTCTCTCTCTCCTTTTCTGTCTCTTCGGGGACGATGGGTGGCGGAAAGGAAGGAACGCTGCAGAGAGGGCTTTGACGGGTAAGACACGCGGGGTGGAGGACGATGGGGATCTCTCCCCACTGTTACGTTGTATGCGCACTTTAATACGATTATCTGATCGCGGACGGACATTCAGATTATTTATATTACACGCTTGTACTTGCGGCAGCCGGAAGATTTAAAGCCACTTTAAGCGATTGTAAAATGCGTTACATACGACGTACGGAAGGGAGCGATTCCGCTTAGCTTTGTTGAATATTGGAAGCGATGTTGCGTATTGTAAGTGATACGATACGTAGTGAGTTAAATCTTGATTTATAGCTGGTTTTGCCGATTATCTTTAACCACCGCGTAACTTTGCCCGTTTGATCCTTTATCTTACTAGATTTCACAAAGTTAGGGTGAAGAAATCAATTAAATTGAACGTGAAAAAATTTGCCGTACGATGTAAAACGTCTGTTATGTAACGCATCCGAGCGTGACGAGCAAAAGCATTATTTTCGATCACCTGCTTGGGAACCTAGGAGGATTTCCTCTCGAAGCGAACAAAGCGTTTACGATCTCGTGGCTTCGGTGCCGGTCTGTCTTACCGAGAGGGGAATTCGCATCGGATTGTATTCCGCATATACACCGATTGAAATCGATATTCCTCGCAAGGTCGGGCCGCAACAAAACGAGCGGAACAATGCATCACGCGGCATACTACTCTCGCCGGGCATCGGAATAGTGCAGGTAAAACTGCTCGCGATTTAATACACTCCACGAGTGTTCTATGTACGCGCGTACCTATATTGTTGTTCCTCGCTGAGTTTCCTTCCCCCGAATAAAGAATGAGATCTTTTTCAAAATACATTCGCGTGTGAGAATAGTATGAGAAATATGAGGTCAGTTCGCAATTAAGAATGCCGGATCCAATAAACCTCATCATTTCTATCATTCGTAAATAACAATAAGACATATCAACAATAAGGCATAACACAATAATCTCCTCAATAAATCGAAATTCGGCAAGATTTTCGATGGAAATGAAAGAAGTGCAAAGAAAGAAAGAGAGAGAGAGAGAGATAATTACAAAGTGAGGATGAGAATAATGCTAAAGATTAATTAAGAGAAAGACAAGATTATTGCGAGGGGTGGCTTAAGAATTGCAGTCGTACGTAGGTATTATTGCGTGAAAAAAGTGAATCCCGAATCGACTGTCCAGATCGGCATCGGTATTGCTTGGCAGTAATTCATTAGCATGATTATCTGGGTGTATCAGGAGTGTGGGTTCTTCTGTCTTTTTCTTTTTCTTCCCAAAAGAAGGGAGAAGTGGAGATGTTGAGGGAACCTATAGATCTCCCTGCCGCTCGAGAGGAGGTTTCGCGCATGGTCCAACAAATTTCCCTCCATCCGAGCTCGATCCTTTTGTCTTCGCCTTGCTTCCTTCCCTCCCGAGGAGCGGCGACGCGCTCAGCACGCCGCTGCACGAGCCACGAAGAGGCTCATCGCCGCTTCGAGGTGGCAACAGTGTTGGCGGGAAAGTTATTCGACCGCTTGCCACTAAATCATTCCCCGCGGACTCCTGCTTTATTATCCTCCGTCCTGCCTCCACCTATGCTGGGCCCCATAGCGCTCTGGTTCGTCTCTTTCCTTCTCTCCTCTCTCTCTCTCTCTCTCTCTCTCTCTCTCTCTCTCTCTCTCTCTCTCTCTTTCTCTCTCGTTTCCTTCTCGCTTTCCGCACCTCCTCCGGTCTCATCCTTTCATAGTCCTTCTGTTAGTACGTCGGATAGATGCGTCACTCGTGTCCTGGAAAAATCACGATGGACGCGCGCGCAGGGGATGTTGTTGCAAATTAGGGTTCTATCATGGTAATTCTCACACGCACATTCTCGGGACAGCGGGTTTAAATCGACTGCGAGGCGCTTTGAGGATATTAATAACGCCAGTTTATTAACGCACGGCGCGTATTATGGGACGAGTCGTAATATTTTATAGTACTCACATGTGTTCCCCTATCGCCATATTCCCTTCCTCCTTCCCCCTCACGCACGCTATCGACTATAAATACCGATAAAATACACGTGTTATACACCGGCTAATATAACGCACGGCGAGCGCACTTTAATATAACATAATGCGTTCGCGCTATAATTTCGTTGCCACTCATTATACCCCGTTCGTTTATGACGCTTATCAGATCGGGCGGAGTAATGACAAATGCCGGACGAATATACGCGCCGATTTATCGGCTTTCAGAAGCCTTACTCTAGTCTGCCCTATGCGATCCGTTGGCGATCCGCCTACGTAGAAAGGAATATTTTCTCCGCGCGCGAACCGCCCCGATCTCCTTAATTGTAGCTCAAGATTGCAATCTTGTTCTTTCGACGCGCCCTCCCTACGATTCTCACGATTCTCGCACATTGTTTCCGAGTCGGAATATTATTGCCTTGGCAGATAGCAAATTTAATTTCTTCCCGCGCGTTTCTTCTTACCTCATTCACCGAACCGTCATCAGACTTGCAATTAATTGTAAGAAAAAAAAAGAACATTGCGGAGAGAAAAACTCTGTAAGGAAAGGACGCGTTTACCGACGTGTTCCGGTCGTATTATTAATAGCGTATGATTAGAGAGATTTCACGTGCGGTTTATTTTGTTTTCAACACATACCCAGCACGAATAATCGCTTAATTTACTATGAAATGCTGAACGTTTCTCTAAGCGAGCGCGAGATAAACGCGAGCAATTAATTCGCGTTAATCACCGTCCTCGTTATAGTTTCGCGAGCGTGATCCGGTCGCCTTTATCGCGACAAATCGGCTGGTGCGCGTCGTAACGAAGTGATCGATCATCGGCTCGCGATCGTGATCGCGTACCCGCCGATTCCACATTCCCGTTCAACATGGGCGGATACGATTCCCTCCCGGAGTACTCGGATCACGGCTAGATGGCCGGCGCGATACCTCGAACGCGCGAAGAAACTTTAAACTGTCATTAAGGCAACACTCTGCCTGGGTTAAGGGGTTCATTACCGGTCGGGATTCGCGTTCTCAGTTTCTTCTGCGTCGTGGTCCCGCCGAGTGGCCCACGAGACGACTACTATACTATATGCTCCGCAAATTACGTCTCGTGCCGGTATAAATTTACGAGTTCCTTTTCTCTTTATCGCCCTCCCCCTGTCTCGATTTCCTCCTCGTCGACTTAATCCACGTTCGGCCGATTGCCGTGGCGGCAATTACCCGATCGCCTCGATCGATCGTAATCTGTCGATCGGACGGCATTATCGGTATTCGCTGCGCGCAAAAATTGGAAATCGCCTCGGTGTCGACCGGACGACTTACAGTTACGCGTTGTACTTGAGACGTATGATAAATCGAGCGATATCGCGTCGCCCGAAGGGGAGTGCCATTTAAACTGCAATTCAGAAGTCTTATTGTTCGAGTATCCACGTTGAGGCGAGAACCTATTCATCAATGTATCTATTACAAGTCAAACATCCAACATAACATTTTAATGTACGCGCATAAAATGAGAGAAAAAAAATAACTCGTATAAAAATATGTGTGAATAATTCAAGAAGTCTTATTGTTCGAGTATCCACGTTGAGGCGAGAACCTATTCATCAACGTATCTATTACAAGTCATATATAACCCGATATAACATTTAATGTATACGCATAAAATGAGAGTAAAAGAATAATTCGTATAAGAATATGTATAAATAATTCAAGCCTTATCAGTTTCTTTCGTCGTCGTTTCTCTCACAAAAACCAAGATGAGATGAAGATTTTCGAAATAAAGAACACTCCGACTGAGGTGTATTCTCTGAAAGAACAATCTGCCAACGATGTGCTCGCGAGGCGGGGAAAAAAATGGGGAGGCATTTTCGTTAACGACCGTACGGGAATCTCGTAACTTGTATTACATCGTGGGGTGGGGTAGGTGGCGATGAATCGTCGCATAAATCACATACGCTGGAAGCACAGAGGCGTCCATCACCGCCCCCACGTCTGTCCGTTCGTTCGTTCGTTCGTTCGTTCGTTCGTCTGTCCGTCCGTTCGTCCGTTCGTCCCGGTAACGTCTTCGGGTCCTCCTCCGGGAGGGCAGGAAAAGGTAGGCTCGCTCGCAAATTAGTCACTGGGGCCCAGATTACGAATGGACCACCTCCCCGGCGATCCGCTAGTATCCCGTTTCAGGAACGTCGGGCGGAATTAAACAAAGTGCTTCGCCCGGGTAGATTCCGTCTTCGGGGAGGCGCGACGACGTCGCGCTCTTCGTCATCCGCGTGTCGTTTTGCTGCCGCGAAAAAAAAAAGATTCGCGGAACGAACAAATGGGATCGATAAATTTCCACGGGGAGTCATTCATCGCGGAAACAATCTTCGGGGAAGACTACAGACGAGCTTTTTCATCACACACTCGATTTTGCATTTTTTTTTATGAGGTGGTTATTTATTAACGTTAAATTATTTTCTTCAAATCTCTTCGTGTCCTCGCAATCTATCTTTTCGACGATTTTACAAAGTGCATGATTATTTTTTATTACTATCGCAGTTATAAAATATATCTGTATTTTCGATTTATTGCCAGAATAAAGAACGTGAATAAAGGACTACCGACGAAGTGATGGATTTTCATTTCCGTTTGTCGCCCTTTTAAAACCGAGTTGTATTGCAAATGCGGTACATGAAATTGCAGATTCGCATGAAAATGTACACGCGCGTCTCGATTCGCCATATGTCGGAATCTCTGTTTTATCGCGGTGTTAACCTTGATTTATCTTTGTTGCAGGTGCAAGCCACCGATCCCGATTGCGGTGTAAACGCAATGGTCAATTATACCCTGGCCGGCAGTCGGCTGGAGAACGAACAACTCCTGGTGCGCAGTGATACGGGGGATATTTGCATCCGGTCGCCGCTGGACAGAGAAACAGTGCCTTATCTGGAACTGCCTGTCATTGCCACCGACAGAGGTTTGTGTCACTTTTCTTTTTATTGTCTATTTAATCATCGATTCTTAAAAAAAGGTTTCATGATACGTATCTAGCTTTAACGAAATAGCCAGTTTGATTACTATCATTGATCACTTCCGGTATTTTTATCTTTAGTACTTACAGTTTTTTTGTTAATTTATAATTGATAACATTAATAGTATCATCTTAGAATCGGTACATCAAAATATATTTTTTCCTTAAAAAGGAACGAAATATCCGCAGATACCGATCTCTTCGTTTGACATCAAGTATCGCAGTGTCGTGAATTCTTTTGCCTTCGGAACTTGTATCTAAACGCTTAACAACTTCGGCCATTGTAATTCGAGACGGTCACAACCGTTGCGATAATTCGGCTCGATCGCGAGATCTCTCACGCCATCGCGATCTCTCGTTCTCGACGACGTAGGAACAATGCCCTGCTCCGTTATTCGCGTGCAAGCCTCGTGTACGCGCACGGGCGTTGATAAGGGGTAGCGAGACAAGCAGAAACAAGTGGAAATGGCAACGCGCGCGGAGACACGCGCGTAGAAAACGGGCTCGCGGCGCTCAGAAAACGGGAAGAGAAACAAAGCGAAACGACGCGGCGCGGAGAGGAAGAAGCCGGGCTCGGCTATCGGCCCGTCGAGATCTAGTAGCTCTGTAATAGGGTGTATGATTTATGTCGACGGTAGGCTCCGTGGCCATTTTCAACGCGGCGGTTCGCGGTCGCCTTATGGGAAAGGACAACGACTGAAGGTCCATTGATCCATCGTGGGGCTACCGTGCGACCAACGGCCATTGCGCTTACCGGTGGCGCCGCGGGAAAGAGGGCGGAATAGCATCCGCCGAAGGGGAAAACGTTAGCCGGTGGTTAAGAAATAAAAAAAGCGGAAAAAGGGAGCATCGCTATTGTCGGCGTTTTGCAAACAGGGACGAATGCGTGCTTCACGTAATTGTCGCTCGTTATCGACACGATTGTTCGCCGTGCAAGCATCGGCGACACTACATATATCCAAAAGACAATAGAATCGGCCGGATATGACGGGCACAGGAGCGATCGCGAGTACTGTCGCAATGGATCGCGATAAACACCGCGTACCGTTTCGTCGCAGAACGGAAGTGACAGCTCGTGATAATAAATAACTCTCACCTCCTCGTGAAGTATATGTGTAACAATCGTGCGCACTCGGGCATATTTATATCACAGGCAAAGACTCCAGGCGCGCGGAAATGATTACAAATACCTTCCGGCGATTCGCACGTCCTCGCGCGTCTAGCGCTTCCTCATGGCGCCGCGCGGCCCGAGACTCATTAATCCTCCTCCTCCTCGCCTCTTTATTTTTACACCGGCGATTAATTCTTCTTATTGCCCGCCAGTAATTCGCGGCGGAGAAAATCATTTTGGCGCAACGGCAGTAAAGCGAATCGCGAGCCACCGTGAACCACGCGGGCCAGGTGCGCATGATTTATACCACCTGTTGACGGTATACACACCGCGGACGACAACGACGACGACGACGACGACGACAACGAGGAGTTGCCTGTCCGTTCTCTGCGTTGCGGTAGTTTCGCCGCTGTCAGAAGGTGCAAAGAGGCGCCGTATATCGTCGTCGATGTTTATCGGCGGGAAACGCGGACGATAACCAAACCACAGCGGGTTTTATCGCGCTAATAGCGGTGGCTAACGCCGTGCGCGTTCGCGGCGATAATTATTACCTGCGCGCTCGTGGATCGAGGCGGAGATCTGCGAGAGGCATCTGCTTATGTATACATACACTTTTCTCTCGTGCGAGTTATTTTGCCCAGACCGCGAAGGCGAGCGGATGCGGAATCGGTGCTAGATACGAAACACCGGCTCCTCGCGAGAGGCGAGATAATCACTTGGATCACTTGATGGATAATAAATTTAGAGCGATATTCTGTTAATTGTTGTTGCCGGCTAGATTAAAAGATTAAAGTTTTTCGATCTCTTTCGCCACGTGAAATCTGACGACGAGTGTCTACTATTTCAGTCGACTTAATCTTGTTGCTCATAAATTATAGAGGAAATAGATAACGCACACATTGTAAACTCGCAATATGTAATCAAACCCTGTTTTAAAAACGTCCTCTCAACGCATTTGCTATGCGATGTGATTACCCTGATATCATCCGGCACGTACATCCGAACTGGATTCTCCAGCACGGTCTTTAATCCAACGGAATCTTTACACTCGGCATCGATTTATACATGCGAGCGCGATATCTTAATGTAATTTCCACGTTAATCTCCCAGCGATATCTTCCGTGTAATTTGTGTCGGTCGGAATATTTCTCCAACCGATCGGACTTTATCTGCAATTTATTATCGCGTCGATGGAAAATTATCCAAGATACTGTCTTTTCCTCTTCTCGAAATCTCGATAACGCGTATCCGTCTCGTAGTTCTGCAGACGCAGACACAGAAACGTAAGGATGCACGCTTCCTAAGCTGGGAGGTGACTTTATTGGCACAGGCGTCATAAATCACTGGAAGGTTTAACTTCCACCGACTGTCATTGTCCGCGCCGTTCTTGCGCTTATTTATTTCACCCTTTCGACTCCCGCCGTGTTACTGCGCATAATCTCGGATGTGTCACTGGGCGCGAGCTTTCAGTTCGCACTTTGTAAGATATCCCGGAATTAACGTGTGCGCGTACGCTATATATTAATGGAACGTCTCACGTTTCGCCAGTAAGAGCGAAAAAAACGCATTATGATTTTACGCAAAGGTGTCTGACATCGTCCGACTCGGTGCGCGTGCATTTAAGGAAAAATCGCTTCTCGACCTCTCAAATTGTATGTGAAAAAAGAAATTGGAATTACTAAAAAAAAAAGAAATGATCCTAATTAAGTCCGCGGGATGCCGATATTTACGGTTGCGTTTCCGTAACGCGCGTCATGAAACTTATTCCTCGCGCGGCGTAATTTCGCAGTATAAGGTTGAGCACCGCCGCACCTTCTACCGGCCGCATAAATCTCTCGGAGGCCCCCTCGTATTCCCCGCCGCACGAATCCCGAAAAGAACTCATCCCGGCGATCGACCGCGTGAAATTAAAAGGGCCGGACTGCAGCGGGCACGAAAATATCAGGCAGCGCGCATTAAAATGCCGTTGAACTATCCCCAGGAAGTCGGTATCCGTTCGGTACCTGTGGATGCGTTCTCCGTCTTCCGTATCGAACGCGAGAACGCGTAATCAATTTTTTTGCCTCCTCAAGAAAGAAGAAGAAGAAAGGCCAAAAAAAAGTGTCATAAGTTTATTAGTCATAAGCGTTATTTGATCTGTGGGAAGCGCGTCTAACAATTAAGAATTGTCGTGTTGCGGGGGCACGCTTTTTCGATAAGCTTCATAAATGGGGGACCGTGTCCGCGATCTGCGGAGATCGGTGTTTATCGGTGCTTTTCAATGCCACGATGTGTTCCACGGGCGATCAGAGACCCCACATTCTCCCATGTATAACCGCGGAGAAGGGACGGCTCGGTGGTGGCATCACCGGACCCCGGGGATCGGGGGACCGGCTCTTGACGCATGACTCCAATGACACTCGCACCTATAAATCTCCCGGAGCTCGGAGAGAGAGAGCTCCGCGCGGCCGAGTCCATACATTATTGTGAGTTACGGTTGTAAACCGTTTAAACATCGGATTACCCGTTTTACATACTGTCTTTGATATTAACACTCGCGGAGCGTATCGCCTAAATCCGAGACGGCGAATCGGGAGCTCGTAGTATCCCCGTCGTGCCTGATTGCTCGCTATCGTAGAAACGCGTGCAGAGAGAGATAGAAATAGCGGGATAATCTCCGATTAATTTCAAACGGGAGACATATGATACGGTTTAGCGATATAGTTGCAGCGAGTCTCACTGACAAAGTGTAACATTGGCAAGCTTAATGCTTGAATTCCACATCGTGGGACAACTAAACTTGCAGTATCGAACGATCGCGTTTATCACTGTTCATATAGAAGGCTACATGCGGAATGTGCAAGGGCGCGCTGCGAAAGTACGCGGAAATCGCTTTTCCTGCAATGTTTATCGTTATCACGCGTAGCTCACAGGTCAATCGATGTATCAGCGGAGCAATTACCCCACGATGGCCCCCGATGCTCTTCTAAAAGAGCGCGATCATTTGGAGAGGGAGGGAGGGAGGGACTGTAAGCTTCTCACGTTTGAAATATTACTACGAGCGGCGCATTACCCCGCGCGCGGGGGTTAAAAGGAGCTCACGTCGACGCACACGTATATACTCACGTGTGTTCCGAATAAAACGAAGGGAGCGGGACGGGATACTGACCGAGGGGAAAGGATGCTGAAAGAAGAACGGAAAAAGAGCGAGACGAAACGAGAGAAAACCCTGCCGATGAACGGAGAGAGCGCGAGAGGCTCTCCGGCGGCTGATTGGGTCCGAGAAAAGGCCGCGGGAACGGGACGCGCTCGTGATTTATGCCGACCGGCTTCGGGCGCGTCCCCCGTAGATTCGTTCTCTACGCCGGCTAATACCCCGACATTATTTGGCTCGATAAGAGGATTTCGGCCGGGAATAAAATAAACATAATGCGCTCTTCTCGGCCACCTCGTACCTCTCGCCTCCGCGCGGGCATCGTGGACCACTCGCGGTCACTCGCAAGTATCCAAATTCAGCGTCGCTCGACCGCTTGATTGTGAAAATTAATTACAGAGTATAAATCAAATCGGTGCTATAAAATCGCCGCGAGATGCAAGATTCAACGTTATACTTTTTTGTTATTTTTTTTTAACGAGAAATTCAACGACTCTGTTGCTATGCTCAATATGTTACGTTTTCTCTAACTATTATAATTAATTTTATATCCGTAACGCATATATCTAATGATACATTGGATTCTGTTCGCAGGAGGACTAAGTACGACGGCGATTGTGCGCATCCAGGTAACGGACGTGAACGACAATCGACCGATTTTTAAGCCGCGGCGATACAACGTGACCCTGCGCAACGACGGCGCGATGCACAATCCGATTTTGAAGCTGATGGCGACCGATCTCGATGCCGGCATCTTCGGTCATATCGCCTATCGCATCAGCAGCGGCAACGAGGACGGGGTCTTTCATATCGATCGTAACACCGGCGAGCTGCACGTGGCGAGGCCGAATCTACTCTCGCGATTGTCGTTGTATCAAATCAACGTGACGGCGACTGATGCGGCCGGTCTGAAGAGCATCGTCGACGCCGAGGTCAAGATCACCGTCTCCACCGCGGAGCACAGAATCGCCACCTGCGAGAAACCGCGCTACGTTGTCTCGATCAAGGAGAGTATGCCGCAAAACACTGTTGTCGACGGCGTGAAGAACACGGCGACACCGTCATCCTCGTCGAATGGTGAGTAGATTCGCTTTTATGCTAAACTTTTTCCTTGGTCGACCGTTGTGTCTTACGACGCATCATCATTCATGTTACATCACGTTAAATACGTGCCAAGAATACAATGACTGATAATGAAGAATAGAGACTTTTTTTCGCAAATTTTATATTTATAAATGCAGCGATTTATATCTATATATATATTATCGTTATTTTGGTAATTTTCGAGCGCTATATTAATATAGCATAGCGTTGCACATCTTTTCATTGTCTTTCACTTGCGTCGTGTTTGCATGTGGAAAAATTAGGAGTTATTTTCGCGCGACGTCACGATACCGAGTCATTTGCGATGCTTGCGTAAGGGCACTTGCATGCCGGAGTTAATCTGGCGGGTCTTCTAGAACGGAGGTACGACCGGCGAATACCTCTCAGAAACGTATTCCACGCGCGGCGTTACCGCGTTAGCATAGTCGCGTCACGAGTAAAACGCCGAGGACTTCACAAACGCCTACGTGTGCATACGTGCACGTGGACCGTACGCTCAGGCACGAAGCGCGGCTCTAAAAGCCGAAGCGCATCACGAATGAAGATACTCCGCGTCTCCTCTTTATACGAGATCAAGCAAAGCAGTAGTAAGATGCACCACGTCGCGATATATTTTCGCACGCTATTTCGAGAGATATTCATATTTTACGTAGCGCCAAAAATACGAAGATAATATATAGGCTGAAAAAAAATCCCGCAAGATGAGATCTAATGAATTCCGTGGAAGACAGGCTAAGCGGGGAGAAAAAAGATTTTGAGTTTAAGCAAACAGGTGGCCGTCGAGGGGAGAGAAATGGGAATCGCGCAGCGGGAGGAGACTGAGATCGTGGACGACGATGAGATGAAGGAGGAGGAGGAGGGGAAGAAGGCGAAGGAGGATTGAGCACCGGTAAGGTCGCGGACGGGTGGGTGGATTGCACCGTGCCGATACACCGGGACACGGGGTGGAGAGGAGGGCGGCCGATCGAGGGGGGACAGAGAGAGAAAGAGAGGAGAAGTACGTATCCGTGTTTCCACACTGGTGGTACATCCGATGCAAGATACGGCGCGTCACGACCCGCGCTCGCCGCGCCGTATACGCCGATGCGCCGTGTAAACTGTCCCGCACGGTATCGAGCGGCACGGCGCGGTACGTTATACGCCCGAGAATGCCGAATAGTTTACACGATGGTGTCTTACCGGTGGTCGTATTGTTCGCCGCGTGGCCCCGTATATGCAGTCCGTTGCATATCAATGCGCGAGACTGTACCTCCCTCGCCGAGCGAAGTGGATCTCTCTCTCTCTCTCTCTCTCTCCCTTTTATTTTTTTCCTCTTTTTCTCATCTTCTATTCCCCTTCATCATTCTTTCTCTCCGGAGAAGCTTCTCGCTGCTTGTCTACGGTCTCGTCTTCTTCCGTCGTGCACAGCTACGACTTGAAACGAGGGAAGGAGAGAACGCGTAAGTTGCACTATCTGGGGTTAAAAAGCATCTTGACCCTATGCGACGCGCGGTTTTCACGTTTCGTAATAGATCTCCCAGTGTCTTGGTTGCCTAACTCTCTCTTAGGTCTCTCTTGTAGGAACGTTTAATCGGCCAGACGCACTTCTCGGATTCCTCATACTTATTCCACGGCTTTTTACACGTAGATAAATCGTAATTGTGACGTGATCGCTAGGATGAACGAACTCTGAGCCACATGAGATGTAATTCTAACATATTCTTCAATTCAGAATTATCTTTCTTCATTATCGTAATTTTAATTTTAGAAAGTCAGATGTAGCCTACTTTCGACAGGACATTCTTATACATTCTTCAGTTCCGCGCGATGTCGATTAAAAAATCTGTACTCTTTAAGACTCGAGTATATAAAATGTAAAACATACAATGAAATGCGCGCGCGAGATACCTTATACATGACACGAAACAACGAGCACCGTCTCAGACATCGCGCATTCAAAGTTGTTCTTCCGGCATCGGCGCGATCGGTCGGTCGGTCGGTCGACTTCAGAAACCCGACTTCCAATCGGCCACGCGTCCGGCCGCCGTAGAACCAGTTCGCGCAGAAGAACGCGGCCTGACACTCAGGCCCGCAATATTTGACACACGGCAGCCAATCAGATTATCAGATTAAAGTTGAACGGGCCGGCGATCGTCGGCACAGGTGCGGTTCGTTTCGGCTGTATCCGAAGAGAGAGAGAAAGAGGAATCTCGCGGGCACGCATTGACGTGCACCGGCGATCCGCGCTACCATTTTGCGACACCTGTTCCACTAAGCCGAACCGGATCCGGACGAAGTAAGGCGAAACGCCAAACTCCGCTTTGAGTTTAGATTTTGATTAGATCAATTCTTGTTGACCGATCGGATTTTAGCGATACAGCAAACAAAAAGCGATGGTGAGATTTTTGCATTACAATAAGTGTTTTAGTAATTAGTATTATCATAGATATTATCATTGTGCCGATGTCTACATGTGAATTATATTTGAACTATTGATCGATATATTAATTTATTGATAAATGTAAATTAAAAAAAAAATACAGTCTCTAAAAAATACACTTAACGAAAGAATTATCATCCGATCAAATTTTTATTCTGAAAATGTCCGACTTGCAAATGAATTCGTTACCCATTAAGCGAATTAATTTTTCAAGTGATCAATTCATTTAATTCGGCGCGACACGACACTTGCCGAGGGATGTCCAATCAGATTAGCAGATCGAGTCGAACGTTGACGTAAAGCGAGTATCCAGAGACAGAGACCGGCTACCACTTTACGATCACCTGTTCCGGTAAAGCAGAATTCGCGCAAACCTGCGTTCCTAGCGAATTGCGAAAAAAACACGATCGTTAAAAAGGGGGTGACGGCCGACAAAAGAGCGATCGTTTCGTCGATGCTTCGGAACTTAAAAACCAGACATAGACGAACTCCTTATTGGGAAGCAGTTGTTCGTTTCGCGGATGGCCGGCTGTCCCGATCCTTCCATAAAACCTGGCGACAAAGTGAGGAACGCGCTTCATTTTACGGTCGAGTTTATGGCACCTGGGCGGAGGGGGGGGGGGCAAAGGGGAGAATCAACGCGTCGTGATCGCGTCGAGCTGTGGAGAAGACCGGTCTTATCTTATCCGCGGAACGAGCGGCCGCTCCCAGCCTTGTAGCCGAAGACCGATCCTCTGCTGAGGAAAGAGGAGGGTATTTAGAAATCGTGATGACGTGCAGGATTCGAAGGTTGCAAAGTTGGAAACGGACTCGAGACAACGAAATTGGCGGCGGTCGAGCGAAATTACCGTTTGCCGGAGACGTTTTATGCACTTCGTCGTTTTGCTAGGAATCTCGCGGTACACACAAAAGGGTGACGACGCGAGAATGATAGAACGGCGATTGACACGTAGGTCGCCGATAGAAAGTACGGAACTAGTGACATTGAGACGGGTCACGGTTGAGAAATCGACGCGCGCGCCGAGCCGGTCAATCGGTTACGTACACCGAGGCAGTTTGCTCTCCTCCTCGCTGGCTTCCCGCGAAAGCCCGGCGCGAAACAAGACGGCCGTTGTTGAACACCAGTTTTGCAACACGCGGAAGAGGCGATAACGACGGTAACAAGCGTCTTCGTTAGAAGGCCAAGGCGCAATCGGCAACCACTCATCAGAAAGTCACACCGTTCTCCGTCTCCTTTTCTTTCTCGCGAATTTCCTTGCCACGCTCGATTATGCACCTTATTGGTGAACGAAAAAAGTCTCGGGAAGTAATGTCAAGCGCGTTATGTGCACGTGTTCGCATAGTTAGTGTCACAGTTAGAGCGTAACGAGATAATATCTTTTGTTAGTCGATTATTATGCATATTGCATATTGCTATTAGTTCGCTCGTATATTCATCGTGAGTTTTCCACTTCTTGAAGTGGTATATCTTAATTCAGCGCGCCGATAATCAGAGTGAGTAGCGCAGAGTGAATTTCGAGATAATCTCACCTCGGCACTCGTGAATCGAGTATCTCGTACTTTTCGGGACCTGGCATTCTCCTGGCAGTCGAAAGAATGCGCGCTTCTCGAGTGCCGGTCGGGGAAGACGCGGGCCGTGAGCGGAGAAGATCGCAACGAGCAGGGCGAAAGAGAAGGATGTGAAAGGAGGAAGAGTTGGAGGAGGTGGAGGTGGAGGAGGAGGTGGTGGACCGTCGTCGTCGCCGAGGTCGCATAAATCGTCGTGAGTCGGATTCCGGGCAGCCGAACGCAAGCCGCCATTGTCCGAGACTTTTTGCCCCTCTTTCCCGACCGAGAGGGGGCTGCCGCTACGGAGCTGCACTCTTTGCATATGCTTTAAATATCGCCGCTCCGCGCGCTCGCTTTGAGGGCTCCCAGCACCACTCACCTCTCCTTGCCTCTCTTGTGCGCGAAGAAAAGACGGCGTGCGCGGTCTGAGGGGGAGCGGGGGGGGGAGGGTGAGAGTAGGAGGAATGAAAGATGAGGAACGTCGAGAGAGGAACCCGAAGTTCGCTGACTGTCGACTCCTCTTGCCGCAATTGGAGGATTGCATTAGATGCATCGCGGCGTCTGCGATTTGTATCCCACGCCGCTTCGAGAGCGTCAGCGTGATCTCGTGTATCGAGGAGACACACAAAATAAATAGTTTCTTGAATTTACGACGGGATGTAACTAAGCCGCCCCTTATCAGTCCTGTAGCATCGTGCCACATATGCGAATTTAACTGTCCGAATTTCCTCTAGATAATGATGCAAAAAGTAAATGAAAAGGGTTGAGGGACGAGAGAATCGACATTTTGGAAACTACCTCAACCCTATAATCTTATCCGCGCGACACATCGTCCGTCTTTTAACGAATTTAACGATGACACCATAAAGATCAACGTCGCGCTGTGGCAAGTCGTTTAAGACTGGCCATAAAGATACATCCGGATATAACGCGTGAAACGATCTGGCTGTTACGTCCTGAAATAGGTTATAATCCGCCGCTCTCGTCGATGATCAAATCGAAAGAAGTGCTCGTCCGAGTTAATGATACGATACCTCGCTACTCATCTCATCTTTATTGTTAATTATCGCTGGTGTATCGTAATATCATACCATAATGCGCGATTTAACTGCCCGCGTAAATATAATACCTAACATTTGGCATTGCTGAATATTCGGTCAACGAACGCGCATCGAATTCGTCAGGTATACATCCCTTCTACGAACGCAATCCGTGAAGCACGTCTCGTCGTGACGTACGTCGCCCCCTTTTCTTCGCCATTGAATCCGGCCGTCCCTCTTCTTCGTCCTCGATTCTCTAGCGCGGATTTCTTTCCTTCTCCTTCTCTTCTCTCTTTCTCTTCACTCCTCGTGCATGTCGTGCTTTCGCCGGACTTGCAAATTTCGCGCGGCGATCGCCTCCTCGGAATCCGCGGCGAGCACGGCCGGGCGGATCTTGGCGGAAGAGAGGGAGGAGGGGGACCCGACCTAAACCCGCGCCGCGCCGGGAAGATTCGCGGATCGAGATAGCGCGGCCGCTGCCACATCGGGACGACGAATGCTCGCGGTCTGATTTGCGTAACGTTCCCGGAATTTCATCCGCGATGCCGTATCCCGTAGCCCCCTTCTCCGACCAGTCTTCGACTTCGAGCGTACCTCTCCTGGTCCCTCTCCTCACACCCCTCTGATTCCACGCGGATCGTTCTTTCTGTACTTCATTCTTCACACGCATACACACACACACACACACATACATACGCGCGCGCGAGCGTTGTTCACCGCTGTTGCTGCTGCTCCGGGTCCGATTGTTATTTAAAATTATGCGCGCCATTAATTCAGCACGCCACTGCTTTTGTCCCCGAGGTTTTAATTAGTTTCTTTCGCGCACGGTCCGAGCGGAGTCGAGAAGTACAAAGTTACGCGCAGTGTACGCGTAATTAATTCGTCCTGTCGTCGGCTTTATATCCGATGTTTTCATTTCTTCCCTCCTAAGTACGGCTGTCATGAGAAATAAATTTTTTCGCGAATGGGCCACGATTATCACCTCGCATTATCTACAATCGCATTCACACATGATATTTATCTGAATATTGCCAGCAGTTTTTTTCATCTCAATTCGTGCGAGTTTAAGTCTTCCGTTAATTCGTGTCATTTGTTACAGCAGCTATTAATTACAAATCACGCGCACTGAAACAAATTGTATAACATATGCTAGCGGCAGCAATTATTAAATATCAACTTTCTGCAAATTTTATTACAAGAATCTTTCGCCTACATATCGGATTTTAAGTGAATTCCATAGGAATCCATCGATGTCCCGAATATTTGTATCCTCCATCGAAACATGCTTTCCAAGCGTATGCGTGTCTCTTTTCGCGCTTCTTTCTTCTTTAAATTTATTTTAGTATTGTTCGCTACCACATTGTTGCTACCTCTGGGAACATTCGTCGCAAGATTGTTGCAGCGACTATTGTTACTCGGATCGCGATTCCGAGCTACTCCCACCGAGCTATAGGGGAATCTCGGAAAAGCGCCTTTGAACGTATTCCACCGCGGAGGTCGTTCGCGCAGATCGGTGGAATTCGCAGATGCTCGCGAGATACACCGTGCCGCGCAGGTACGCCTCGCTATCTCGGCTGTATAGAAGCGTTTTGCGCGCGTGCACACGGACACACGCATGCACACGGAGCGTAGACGCGTATGCAGCCGCTTACACATCGTCGCCTCACCGCAATCGTTTTCAATCCCATGCTGCAGTAAGGCGCATCGCGGTAAAAAGGAGCAGCGAGCATCGCAGAAATCTCGACCGTGCAGCAACCGACATTATAGCTTTCCGATCCAGCAATCGCGTGGTTCTTGTCTTTTCCGGTATTCGTGAAGTCGCCGTTCAATATAAACGCTACAGCGTGCGTGGCAATAATGCGGCTAATCGATCCGAAGATGCGGATGAGGGGACCGTGTTACATTTTAAATTTCTGTTTTATATTCTAATCATGTGTATCCTCTCGATATACCGTTCAAATCGAGATCTTTTACTGCCGAGGGGACGACGAAGTAGAATTTTCAAATATCTCCGCGAGCTACCTGTTCACCGTTCAACTCGCTTGCAACTCACCTCGGCAAGATAGCTATGAAGAACTGGCTGGCCTTTCCGGCGATATTCCTTCCAGCTCGTCGAAAAGTTGCACATCGATTATCAAGATCGCTCGTGCTGCATACGTTAGAACTCGAAATCACTCGCAACGCAAATCCTTCGAATATCCTCTTTTCCCTCGCATTCACCTCGCCGCCGTATCGTTGGAATTCGCAGATGTTTCGTAGATGTATCGCGCGATGAATCCTCGCGGAGTTGCGACTTCAACGATGATACTCGATCGCACGAACGCGGTACCCGCGGTCAACCCCAATCGGTTTCAATCCCGCGCTACAATCACGACGAGAAAGCCATCGAGACGTGAAAAATCGCGATTCCGTGTTTCTGCAACATTTCTACGAGTAAATGTGTAATATTAAGACGGAACACGCACAGAATACGAGAAAACGAAAGATGATCGAATCGGCGGAATTTTACTTCAGTTCTTTCGAAAGAATTAATATTGCGCTTAATAACTTGGTATGCTATTAGAATAATTGCCGTCTTTTGATTCTTGTAGCGATTGAGAGGTACTGGTTGTGGGACACTCTGTAGATACGCTGATAGCAACATACGAGGGGGGAAACGTTACGAGGGGGGTGAAGAGGAGATAGAGCGGGATTCTCCGTATTCCCCGTATTTCTCCACGTCTTCTATGATGCGCCTCTCCACGAGTCTTATCTCGCGCCTCGTTATCGCCGTTTACCATCGCACGGAGCGGTGTGTGGAGTCTCCCTTGCGCGCGCGCGCGTATGCGTGTATATACTGCAGCCGTGCATATATATGTATATATATCTTTTTCCCGCTCTTCCTACGAAACCTCCTTCCCTCGACTATCCGATCCCTCGAGCGGCTCCGCTACGCCTGGAATTTCGTCGGGCCGGCTGCAGGAGAATTACCGTGATGTAATCCTAGATGAGATTGTCCTGACAGAAAAGAAACGGCGAAGGGGGTGCCGGAGGTGCGCGATAAGAGCCGCATGTCGATGTTCCGCGAGCGCCGATCTTCACCGCCGGTCTTTTAGCCGGCAATGTACTCTGTGCAATCCGGTCTTATTGCGAATCCCCGGATTGTGTGCCACTTTCATTGTCAGTTTACCTCGAATCGTCTGCAGGTTTCGATAATAAATAGCATTCTTCGATACCTCCCCGTGACAGAAATTTTATTTTTTATATATAGATAACATCTCGTTTCGTGTCTCGAAAATCTCAACGCGATTTATTTTTTCGCTTTTTATTTTCGCACTTTTTCGGAGATAACTTAGCCGATTCGCGCCTTTATCGGAGATATTCCTCACGATTCTCGCTTCACGAGAATTCAAAACGAGCAACATCATTATTTAGACTGGCCAACGATGAACCTGATTTTAATTTACTTTTGCTGGAAGCGGCCGGGCGGCATTATATCGTCACCGTCCATTGTCTTGTCCGTCTCGGTTACCGTACGTTCCTGGACCCTACCTCTCGTCGGTTGTTCGTCCGGTTGCTTGCCGGACGTACACTCGACCATTTAGCCGCGTCTTCACTCTGGGATGTCTAACGCATGTACAAAGCTCTTATTCGTTTGTTCAGATCCGGTCCGACGCACGCGTTTCTTAGGCTATTGTGCGCCGCATGCACGCTGCACATCGTGGCCAATTATTTGCTCTGGCACAACAAACCTCCCCATTGATAACACGCGGTTTTCTTCAACGTTGCGAGCGCTTTAGCCATACTTGTCTAAACCTCTCCGTTCGGGCGCTGGCTCGCGCCGAATTATTGTTACGGAACAGGTTGCAGAAACATTAAATTTACATACGTTGCGTGTATTAGGCATCTTTATTTGCGTAACACACTAAACTAATCGTAAGGCCCCGAAGGAGAGAGAGACGAATACAGCAAGCTGGATAAATGTGCCTCGCCGCGGGAGGTGGATCTGGACGACATGCCAAACGGGTAGACAGACGTGTCTGTAAGACGGATACGATCGGTCAGGCGGTCGATAGATCGAAGTGTCAATAGACATCGTATATCCCTCGATCGCGGTCGTTTCAAACGCGTTCTATCTCTCTGCGAGAGACCGCACGAGAGAGACGTGTGCGATCGGAAGGTAAGAGAGCCGACTTCGGTTCACGCTGTCGTAGATTGAGCGTTTTAAATTTCTTGCCAGTTTTCAATTACACGCGCGCCGTGTAAGAACGACGGCCGTCCTCCCATTAACGAATATCATTCCGGCCGAGGGGATCGCCGCGCGACCTCGATGTTTAAACGTCTCGCGGCCTGCGCTACGGGACGCCGATATAGCCGTAAACGGGCGCGCACCGACATTCGAAACGCGAGAGCGGGGCAGCCGACCAAGCGGGTCGAAGGAGACGGAAGGATAGAGGCGGTTCGAAGGTTCGTGGTGGAGGTTCGCGGTAAGAACGAGCGAGCGCGGTGGAAAGAGGGACGAGCGAGCCCCGGGACCCCCGTCAACGACAGCATACCACCGCCACGGTATCGCTTCTTCATCGCATTCGTCGCGTCGCTCGACGCTACCACGATCCGCGGCTAATCATCATTATTTAAGTATGAGATCGTTTTTCGCTGCGCGACGGCGGCGCGCGGCGGTGGCTGCGGTGAGCGTCGTCGTGGCGAGCTCGCGGAGGCACGTAACATATATCGATCCTCGATGCGGTGTCCACCACGGCGCCTCCGTGACACGATCGCGTCGAGATTTCAAAACGTCCGCACCGTACTCAATTCTTTTCTTTTTTTTTTATTTACGTTTTCCGGCGCTTTATCTTTTTGCCATTGTTAGGAGCGCAGACCCTTTTTTCCGGGAACCTCGTCCAATAACCGACCATTTATGGCGCGTCTGCCGGTTTCTATCTGTAGCTCCCTCGAGAATTCGCGAGTCCCTGTTCCGAGATTCCGAGTTTTATCGTTGCTCGCCATGCAACTGTTCTGGAGCACCGTTACGACCGCGATACCGACAGGAGATGCATTCAGATTGGAGGCCAAGTCAAGCGATAATTATATTCGCGGCGAACGATTCGACGGCCGTTCCACGCTGCCCCGCAACTCTCGGCATTTCTAAGCGTATTTCCGAAATTTGATTACGCGCCGTTCCCTAATTAACGAGATACTCAATTTCTCGTTCGGGTGCGCCTGAACTCGACGGATCGTTTTCGCGCGGTCGCGCTATCTCGATCGTCAGCCATAAGCGGACCCTATACCGGTCCAATTAAAAATCCACCGATTTATGCAAACGGTCGGCCTTTCATTCCAAGACCCGGCCTGACACCGGACATTCCACGCTCTCCGCGGGAATAATCGATTGCGCCCGAAGTCGCGCGAAAAGCCGCGCGGCAAAAGCGATGCCCCTTTACATACGTAATAAATCGCGATTACCCTCGCTCCTTTTTGTCACTTCGTCGTTACCGGTCATGAAAGAACTAGCGGCGATTTGTTGACACAACGATTATCCGAGGAGACTTAATTGATAAAAGTATACCGAGATTGCGAGGGCATTCGAATCTCGGCAAATTTTCGTATTCCGCCTTTCGAAATTCCACTACCGACAATAAATGTTGAAATTTATCCTAATGTTTCGACATTAGAATAAAAGAATTTATATAGCGCGTTTTTATCGCGTCGTTGGGTGGCAATGTTGGGTGAAAGAGCGTTCCACGCTAGTGCCCGTATTTAGAACGGGAATATAATGGAGCTCGTAATTCGGTCTGTTACGGTCACGGGATGGCCACGGGATCTCGTCGTCGAGATATACGGAAGAGAGCGCGGAAGGTGTCGAGGCGACAAAGTATCCACCGAAGGCGACTACGAGCTCCTCTCGGCGATCGTAAACGTTTTCGCCATTTGCATCGTCGTTCGGCGGGCGGCACCGCCCTTGAGAGAGACTCCGACCGGCTTCCTCGAGCGACCTCGAGCGGGACGAATCCGTTACGAGCTAATTAGCAAAATAAGAGAAACCACTCGGTCGCAAGTTACACGGCGTCGTGTCGGGACCGCGTAGGCACGCAGGGATCTCGTGCTGCGAGACCTTCCACGATCCGTTCATCGATCTGTGATTTATCACGCGGATGAACGTGGCTCCTCGCCGTTCTCGCGTGCGGCTTCCGAGCGTGGCAAGTAATTAATACCGGCCGTGTATTTCGCGATAAATATAGCTCGGCCTGACGCGGATTGCGTTCACATCGCACGACAAAGACGAAGGAGGGAGGAGTAATGTTCTAGAGAAGATGTTTCTCCTCCGAAATGGAAACAACTTGAGATCTCGAAGAGATGCTGAAGTAATTCTAAATCGATTCGTGCAGAGACACAGTAATCGTCCCTCTCGCTTGACGATTTCTTGCCGCGACACGAACACGATCGTGTGCAATGTACAAGAGCGAATGCAGTCTGTATATACGGTCAATTGTGTGTACTACTGTAGCAATCAGTGTATTAATGATTAAAAATCAATAATATACGCGGCTTTGGACATTTAATCACTGTTACCGGTCTCGTTCAGGTTATTCTACAAGCGAGGAACTGGAAGACGAGCTTCTCTCTGATGCACACTGCCATGTCGGATATACCTCTTAATGTTTGCAAAATATTCATAAGGCTTG
This sequence comes from Wasmannia auropunctata, assembly GCF_000956235.1. Taxonomy (NCBI): domain Eukaryota; kingdom Metazoa; phylum Arthropoda; class Insecta; order Hymenoptera; family Formicidae; genus Wasmannia; species Wasmannia auropunctata. The sequence continues at coordinate 789,503 of NW_012028382.1, read as the reverse complement.
CGAAACATCCCGTGTACGCGTTATCGTTAATAGTTATCAGTCAGCTAGAGCAGCGGAAGCAACTGAAAAATTTCTACGGGAAAAACGTTAATAGCGCGTTATTAAATCCCGCAAGAAGCGACGCGGGAGATCTCATCAAGAGCCGTCTAAACGCGAGTCCGATCCACGCGGTGTGATACGCTGGGCGCAGAAAAACTCCATTACATACATATAGGGAGAGGGATAATCCGGAACGTCCAGTTTGGCGTCCGTGATTGGAAGTCCGCGCGGGCAGACGTCTTGATTTCAATATAACGACTCTCTGCCACCGATCGCAATCACTTTTTACTCGACGCTGCTTCTTGCGCGACACGCGCGCACGCGTTTAGCCATTCGGTCGCAATGCGAATTATCGTGTTGGCCGTACACACCAAAGTGAATAATCACCTCTCCCCCTTGACTCGCTGAGCCGCGACAGTTACGACGACCTCGTCGCGCCGTGGACCTTCAGTCAAACGAGATTGCACCTTGCACGCCACTATAGACGCCGCGGCCACTAGACGAGAAGCTCGCGTTTTCTCTGCCCTCGCGAGCGCGCGCTTGACGCGCGGTTATTCATGAATGCGTCCCGTCGATTAATCAAGGGAGCGCGTAATTGCGTACACGCGTCAAACGTCGCTCGCGGACCAGACGACCGTGACATCGGGACGTCTTTTTACGCGCCCCTGATCGCCGCGCGGGAGCGAGGCCGGACGGACGAGAGAAAAGGATCCCTTCGTTGGAAATTTACGGTGTATATATACATATATACGCATCGCGTCGCGAAAGAGACAGCGGCGGGGTAATAACGAAAAACTGGTGCCGTTTAATGACGAGCAATTTGTTCCCTACATTAGATCACTCCGTGAAGACACGCGTTTCTGCCTGTGTGTACATAAATTGCGGGTATGCCTACGAATGAGACAGGTAATGAAGAAGGATAATTAGTCAGCATCGCGTTTCTGCGATCACGTTAGAAACGCCAACCACGTGCAGCAGCAGCAGCAGCAGCAGCAGCAGCCACGGGCAGCAGACGCGCACTTTATTTAAAGAAATAATCATCGGGGATGATTTATGAACTGTTTCGTGCACGAGTAACTGTCGGTCAACCTAACGGAAGATCACTCTCGCGCCCTTCGTTTTTCTTTCCACGTTTAGACAATTAACGTTTTCGCATTCGCACGATTTATGCTCCCGCCGCGTATTGAAAATCACAACGGCGAGGCCGCACGTCGCGGGGATGCGAATTTCTATTATAACACTCGCAAGGCATCATCGTTGCGTTCGTTTCGCCGCGCCAACGGGATATTTCCCTGCGCGACACGACGACTTCATTTCAATATATCCTCCCGGCACCAATTAGAAGCTTCGCTTCGATCTCTCATGGCTGGTGCGCGCCCACACGGCACACACGCATACACGTATATACGTATCGCAGTGGTAAATGTATAGCCTCGGGTGCATTATCGAAGGGAAATAAATAGTACCTGCTACCGCGATTGCATGAGCAACCTCGATCTTCGTGTTCGTCATCATCATCGTCGTCGCCGCGGTACGTCGTGCATGTGAGAACGACCCAGATGAAAACAGGACAGGATCAGCAGCCGCGGAACAGGGACAGAGCGAAAGAGAGAGAGAGAGAGAAAGAGAGACGGGGGACACGGAGATGAGTGGGGAACGAGAGTCAAGGAACTAGAAATGAATTCCATTTGTGCGATTGGAAGGGGAGGACCGTGAAGTGGAATAGAGCGAGATGAAAGGAGAGAACGCAGGAGGGACCGAGCAAAAGAGACTGGCACGAAAGGCAAAGGGAAGAAAAATTCGCGGGGACCAGGCGAGGAAGGGAAAAATTTAGAGAAAATTTCGAAAAAAAGTTGTACACATTTATTCGCGCATTGTGTTTAGAATTGAATAAGAGAGGGAACTGTGTAGGCGGGATCATCCCGACTGTTTTGCACTGTCAATACTCGGTGGAACTCAGTATGCAAGTGGTATCGCGAGCGCATCGCGCATGTTCACGCACGCCGGCATGATCGCGCCAACACGCATGCCGTGAAAGCACAGGATATGCTGATCGGTAAACATTGACCGCTACCTTCGCCATTCGCGACTACTTGTCGATGCAAAAAGGAAAGGAAACTCGCAATAACGTCCACTCATAGCGCAACGCCTTGATTTCTCCTCGCGCGTCCCTATATTCAGACATTACGATTTTCTCGATGTCTCGCGTCCCATTTCAAAATTTGTCGAATCCGTGGCGTCGATTTGCCGGCCGCTGAGAGAGATATACTTCTCGTATAGAAATCCAACGTCTCGTTTTAGCCGTGCCATTCCCGTGCGGAGGACGCATAAGGGCGAGAATCAGTAATGAGTGCGTTACGGGTTTCTTCCCTGCCCCGGCATCGCCGGCAAAAACTCGCTCTCGATTCGATCCACGATGCCGGAGGACGAAGGATACGAGGAGGAGGCCGGGAGAATCCAGCGCTGGACCGGCGATCTCCGCGAATTAATCAAATACGCGAGCGATTTGTCTTCGTTACACCCACGTGGGCACCCCGGGGGGACGCGTGTGTAACTGGGGTGACGAAGCCCTCGCGAACAACCGGCACCGGTGGGAGAAAAACGTGAATGTGCTACACGTGCACCTTGCACGAGGATTATTCTAAATAGAAATAACGACTCTATGCGACGAAAACACCGCGGAAATTTATGTATACATTGCAATATTTTTTTTATTTACACTCTCGTCAATTTAACGAAATGTTGCAGAAAATTTGTGAATGCAACAAAACCATAAAATACAATCAAAAATTTATCTGGATAAACGTACTATTTAAGTTTCGCGCAATAAAGTTTTAATACACATCAAATTTAACTTTTTGGCAGTTTATCAGAATTGAATTTTATCTGTATGTTCTAAAGATTCTAATACACTAATTATAATTAACTGTAATATTTAAATCGGTTGAATGATTCTTTGCGATTTTTTGGGGCAAGGTAAAAATCTGAACTGCGTTACTTAAGTATTACAAATTTGTATTCGTATAGGAAGAACGCGCGATTTGCGGGCTTTGATTTTATTATACCTCAAGATTTATTGCCAAATATGCGTATCTTAATGGCTAGCTTTCTCGCCACGGCGGCTTATACGGCGGGAAAGGGACACAGATTTGTCCGGCGTGTCATACCCTACCGAAGTCGCGCGTCGAAATCCTTTTGCACGGGCAGGATACTCGGAGCGGTATCTCGGCGTATCGGGATGCGGAGTAAATCGTAATTATATACGGGGAGTAGTACAGGATCGGCGGACCCACCTCTCGCGGCGGAGAGGGCCCGTGGAAAAAGATCACGCGGACGTTTAATAACACGGGTACCGAATGCTGATGGGTAGAGGTATCGCGGTGGATATAAAACGCGTACGTCTTCCAGACCAGTCTCGCGGTACCAACGCATTCGCGTAATTACACGCGCGCCGCGCGCGCGTATATATACGTTCACGCAAGAGCCGCGGTGTTTCGATCCCTTCGCACATACATTTTACCGAATGAGCCGATCCGAAGCACGAAGTATGCGGTACCCGTCGGACACGCATACGCGTGTCCTGCCCGCGTGCGAGTGCGTATATACTCGCGCGTACATGCCGGGTGTCTGATCGGACAATCTTTCGGATATTACGAAACGAGCTGAGGATGATGAGGATTGTGTCAATGTCCCGATGTGTAAATTATGTGTAACGCGAAATTATTCAGCGTTGAGAATTTTAAGAGACTTCGTCGCGAATCAGATTTTCGTGATAATTTTATTGCAATTCTCGAACGAAGTATGAAACATTCCCCAAAGTGCTATGGGCACCGAAGCGTTTGTGCCGTTATTCGCGCGTGTATATGCGGATATATACGCTTTCCGTACTGTCGCGTGACATCGTCATTCTTGATCTTTTCATTTTTAACAATTAAACATGTACGAGCTCGGATAACGAAAGGATTAACTTTCGGGAAGTGAAAAACAATTCAACATACTCACAGCCGGTATGACGCGCAGCAGCGGAGATGCAGCGCAGTTACGTTGTAATGTCCATCTGGAAAATACAGATACGTCCGAATTGTAGCAAATAATTCACGCGAATAACGCCAGAAATAATTAATATATATGTCATAAAATAATTATCGAATGCATCTTAATTTGTTATTTGTTTCTCAGATAGATATGTAACAAAATAATTATATAATTATATAATTTTGTGACAAGCAACTTCCTGCCGCAAACATAGAAATTTATATTCACAAGTACAAGAAGTTCTCCTTATTTATCTCTACAAAAAATTCAAATCTATTAAATCCAGATAGATAATTTACCTTGTGGTTGCCCCGCTGTCGCCTGACGCCTCCTAGGTCCGCTCCTCATCTCTCGCCTCACTCGCACAATACACACACGGGTAATTGCGATCGCGCGCGAGCACTAATTAGTAAAGGACGACGGTCGCCCGACAAGTTGTGCACGGCACTCCCGACGTTAATCGCACACGGCGCCAACTTTATTACATCGAGACGAAAGAACAACGTGAAAACATAACTCATATCATCAACGTTATACAATATCCGCGGCGTGACGAGCAGCGACGGGAAATCAAAAAGTCGCGCGGTCAACTTTACGCACGACGCGCCGCGGCGACTTCCTGTTCGAAAATCAACTCTAACCTAATACCTCTGTCCGCTTTTTGCGCACCTCGGATTAAAAATGAAGAATGTGCTCGCCCTTTAGAGCGATTACCATCTCGTATATATCGTATGGCGTATGTGAATACCTATAAACATGCTGATTAAGATCGAATCGAAGATAGATACTTGCAGCGAAGCAGTATCTCCGAGCGACCGATCGGTACGATCGTTCGTGGCGTCGCGCGTCGCTTCGCTGACCGCTCATACGCGACTTTCAAATCTCGTGATACACATGTTTATAATGAGTAAACCGTTCGCGGCGTTCGCTATCGACATGCGAATCTCCGCTACGCGCGGTTGAAAAATATACCACAATACGTGCGGTTAATCATGACTATACTACACTATAATTAAAGTCGCATCGCGCGACGCTGGCCGACCGCCCGACGCGGCGACGAGTCGCGCGAGGGTCTCGCGACCGCGGCAATTTCACTCGGTACCGCGCAGCCAACTGAAATTTAACATCGCGCGCGATATATACTTCGGACGCGCGTGAATCCTGCGGACTGCTCGTTCTTTGTAACGAATGACGCGACTGAAACGAGACGTACTTCCGTCGGATTTCTATACGAGAGAAATTTGTCGCCGATCGGCGAATCGACGCCATGGCTTCGACAGGATTTGCAACGAGACGCTCGACGTCGAGAGAATTATTTCGTACTGTATATTGATACGAAGTCGCGGAAAGATCAATCACGCGAGTCGATAATAATTACCAATAATTGCTATTCGTAAGGAACGTCTTGAGAAGTGAATAGAGAAGAATAATACATGGGACGTCCCTCGCGTCGCTGCTCATCACCTCGAGGCTCGCCGCGCGAATGACAATACCGGCGCGACCTTGCGTACGGGCGCTACGCGACACAAGCGCCACAAGGTCGCGTACACCCCCCGCGCCCCTCCCAGAGTCCCAGCCGGCTTCGTTACACAAACTTTACACTGCAAAACATTCAACGTAACGTGAAATTAATAATTCACTGGACATTCCATTCCTTACGAACGAATCGCCAATACCTGGCCTCTTGTTACGCGAATATCTCGATCGGACGATTCCCGCGTTGTTAATCTCAAAGTAATAACTGCACCGACGAGTGTAGTCGACAGTGAAAAAGTTTACATATTATTTTTCAATTTTCGCAACGTTTGCAATATGGATACACGTATTTTTTTTTTTTTTATTTTCACAACGTTTGCGTACACGTGTATATACGTACAGTTGTGAAAACATTGCAAAAATGGAAAAATAATTTTCACTGTCGATAATAAAATAGTGATTTGGTCACGCGGAACGATGTGTTTGTTATCCTCAGTACAGCCAGAAGCGTTGGTAATGTCAATTACCGTTCTTCAATTACCCGCGGGTCCACTTGACAGTCACGAAAATTTACCTTCGGTCGACCGTCTTTAGTAATGTCTCGGTGGGTATAATAGTCAAATTACATTTAAATCGTAAGTTTAAAATGTGACACACGCGTGACACATTCGAATCTATAAGCGTTGTTGAAGAAACAGTTATTCCCTCTAAATGTCGTGGAATTTCCTTCATTGTTCTGCATTCCGGTTGCATCGCGGAGCTGTGTATAATTTACGAAGTGGCACGATGAAAATTAACCGCGACCCTAATGATCGCGTTAATAGCTGCGCGATACCGGCGTGAAGTTGCATGCAGCAGACGCGACTGTCGCGACTGTCGCGAGCAGAAGGCGGAGCGTCGCCGCGTCGGGCGGTCGGGCAGCGTCGCGATGCGACTTCAATTAGTGAGTATAATCATGATCGACCACGTTCGCGTTTTTTTTTTTCAATCGATTTGTCAATCGCGCGCAACGGAGTGGATTCATCGTTCGCACGTCGGTGGCGAACGGTTTACTCATATCGTAGACACGTACATCACGAGATTCACTCGATCAAAGTCGCGCGTACTTACGATCGGCGAAACGACGCGACGGCCGTCGGCGTCGCTATTATAGAGATACCACTTGGCGGGTATATCTATCTTCGATTCGATTTCAACAGCACGTTTGCAGGTGCATTCACGTATATGCCACGATACGAGGTGGTAATCGCTCTAAAGCGCGAGCGCGTTCTCCGTTTCTAATTCCGAGGCGCGAAAAGCGGTGAGCAGATAAATATAAATTAGGTTAGAAGACGGGAAGTCGCCGCGGCGCGTCGTCGTGCGGGAAGTTGACCGCGCGACTTTCCGATTTCCCGTCGCCGTTCGTCCATCGCCGCGCGACATCGCGGATATTACAACGTTTACGGAGAAATCGGAGTAGGAGGTGTATAAGTCGGAAAATTGCTATGCGACAGACTATAATCTAATGCGCTCAGACAAAATTATTTTACGATAAATTCTATACCTCTATAACGCTTCTATGCGAAAGGAGGAAACGAGGGAAGGGGGGAGGGGAAGGACGAGTGAGTTGAATCGAGAATAAATAGCGGTCTATAAATTATGCCGTCCGCGTACGCGATCGAGTACCATCTTTAAGGCACTGGCCGAACGGTCGATGTCACCCGATGTCACCGGCGACACAGACATCGTCGTCGACAACGCGGACGTCACGAACCGTGGAAATGGAATGGACAGCCGTCTCTCTCTTCTCGAATCGACTCGCCGAGACGATAACGTTCTACCGTCTACCTGGTTTTTCCTGTTGCATCGCGACAGAAAAACTTGATCGCGCGAGATCAAGCCGAGACGGGCAGTCGCAATCTCGTCGCGGCAGATCCCGCCGGCGGATTTGTCGAAACGCTATCTAGGAAGGGCACACATCCCAGATCCGAGTAGCCGCAGTTCCCGTTTCGGTCCAGACTCATCGCGCGCGTCGGATCGATCGGGGAGCAATTATCGCGTATACGCGTGCTGGTGCGTGCCTTACCTGCCGCGTGCGTGTACGGCGCGGGGATACGTCTGTAATTGGATGTGGTCTCGCGTCGTGTTTTCGCGGCGCGACGTCGGATAACGCAGGAAAGGCTCGTAATGAATTGCCGTTGAACCGGATTTCGTACATCATTAATAAAACGATTAATTGCCGATTGCGAAAAGTAAACCGAACAGGGGACGCTTTTTCATCAATTTGATTAAGATCCTTTTTACGTCGAAACGACGTGCGTTAACGATCCGCCTTTGACTCGATATTACTGACAAACTAATGATTTTGAGAGGGGGATCTCACTGAAATAAACTGTTCAATTATACGGCATCATCTATCAAGCGGCGGATCGGTGACACGTCCTGGCGCGACGCGTTAGATCTAAACGGATCGTCGGCTATCACTCGAGAGGGCTTGAAATACTACGATAATTCTGACTTTTTTTTATTTTCCCGCGAACTTAGCATTCTTATGATTCTCAGGAAAATGTGAGCGTGTGGATTGCCAACGGCGGTCATCGTTACGCTGAGAAAACGCGCGGCCGACCGCGCTCGCTTGAATCGTTCATCACGGAATTGCATCTGCCAGCGGTAATGACCGGCCAATTTGGCTATTAATTGATTCCGAGGCAGCGGAACCGGCCGGCTCGCGCGAGGAGGTCGAACGAGGTCGATGTCGTGGAATCGATAAATCGCCATCATTCATCCGTCGATGCTCGCTCGCGCTCGATCACGTGCGTGTTACGGAGAACACACGTGCCCCGCTTGTTCGCGCCGTACATACGTCGAACGAATCTCGATACCTATATACCTCGGTATCGTCGGTACAAACGCGGACCGCGGGCCACCTCGCCCGTCCGTGGTACGTCCATCGCCGAAGATCTACCGTGAGATCGTGCCGCCGATCAGATCACGATCCTTCGAGCGCAACGCTCCCCGATCGTAACCGTGACGAATGAGATCTCAGCGACGCGCGACAGCTCTCGCCCGAAGGATCTACTTAGCGGCGCACCTTGACTAGCCCGCTTTTACGGCGGACCCTGTGCCGCCGTAGTTTTAATGGAGAAATAAATTTATCTCTTTTTTTTTATTATACGTTTTGCACAAGTAGAAATAATAAAGAACATGTGTGCAGGCAAATTTCGATTCTGTTTCTAATTTTTACGAGTTAAATCGTGACGCGAAGCAACTGTGACTGACGTCGCCAGCGAAGTCGAGCAGTCAACGTTCTTCAGTCGACGTTCAGAGCTACTAGAGTATCTCGTTTCCGCGCGAGAGATCTTTAAAGTGACGCCGCACGCCGGAATATTTTTCTGATCGATGCGCGCGTCGTTTTGCTCGTTGAAGATCATTTTGATGTAAGCAAAAGCAAATCAATTTGACAACTTCGTTAGAACTTTGCATGGGAACGACAGACGGTAAACTGACTTTAACTATAGCTATCGATCTCCCGGTTTAGCCGCGGTCGCGACGTAAGTATCGTGATTTAATAGTAACTCACGTCGATCAACTCAACGTTTGTTGGTGAACCAGAAGCCATTATGAAAACTAAATTGCGATAATGCAAATTTCCATGCAAATGCAACCGGAAACTCAACTACTTTTTGATACCCGCGTCATAATTTATCGAGATTATTCTGATATAACTGTTTTAATTAGTCCCCGCTGAACGAGGTGGACGACGAGACTTATTATGAATAAATTAACGCAATATGTGTTTCTCTTCCCTCGTTTAAAGCTATTTTTCCCCCCTTCTTTATTTATATCTGATGCATGTATATCTGTATACATTATTTAAATTATGTATTCTGCATTTGCAGGCGAACGACCAAGCAGGTTTTATCTGGCAAGTGAGGAAGCTGATCTCTCGCTGGATCCCAACACGGGGATGCTGAAGATTCGACAGCCGCTCGATCGGGAATCACGTGACAAATACGTTCTCAGCGTCGAGGCACGTAATGGCGGCCCCGTTGGATATTGCCAGGTAAATTGCGCGTCCAGATAATCATCGTATCTCGGTATTAACTCACCGTAATCATAGCCGTTTATCCGTGTTCTCAATATATTTACCGTGAATGCACACATATAATAATCCCGAAGCGTGCGAAAAGTCCGCGCTACGACTTTTTGCGTTTCCCACCGATATTATTATATTAATATTCAGTGAACGACGCGCGCGTGCTCGTTAGTGAATTAGCATCGTGTGTTTTGAAAAACGTGGAGTTTAGTTTGTCGTTTACCAGTTTCGCGTTAACGATCGAGGCACACGAGAGTACCGTTTGCGTGCCGTGAAAAACCGCGTCGCCGAGTCAGTCGCAGCGCTTACGCGACATCCGTCCATGCTTTTTCTTACAGCTGGAAGTGATCGTGGAGGACGTGAACGACAACGCGCCGTCATTTGGCACGAACACCGTCCGCATCTCGGTGCCGGAATCGCATCCTCTTCACGTGCCTCTGTACGTGGCGCACGCTACCGATCCCGACATCACGCCGTTGCTGCCGATACGCTACTTTCTCGGTCAGAACAGCAACAACCTGTTCGGGATAGATGTGCGCAGCGGCGAGCTCTATTTGACGAGGCGATTGGATTACGAGACCCAGCAGAGGCACGGCCTCCTGATAAGTGCCCTGGACGGCGCCGGGCTCTCGTCTAACCTCAGCCTGAGCGTCGAGGTGCAGGACGTGAATGACAACCCCCCAGTGTTCGAGAGGAACGAGTATCACGTGGAGGTTCCCGAAGGCGCCAGGCTCGATTCCCAGGTGAGAAAAATCTTCATTACACGCCCGTCACGCGAGCATTTGTTTGTCGAGAGGATGCGGTAGGGTTCTTCGAAAAAGGAAGCGCGAAGGAGAGAGAGAGAGAGAGAGTGAGGGGTAGAAAGAGAGAAAGAAAGAGGTAGAATTTCTGGATCGGATGGTAGTGGCAGTAGAAGTTAACAACCTCTCTGTTCGGCCTTTCTTCCGCTCTTCATCGGTATCTCTTCGCGACGCGAAGCGATCGTTCCCTTTTTTTCCTCGGCCGGATTCTTTTTTGCTCCTGTGCGTCGAAACGTACTTCTCTCCCGTCTCTGGGATGCGTAATTTTATCCGGGACAACCAGGAAGAACGCGCCTGGTGAACCCTTTGCCCCCTCTCGTATCGCGAGGCGTACGCCACGGCTACCAGTCTACTCCCCTTCCGGGTAGCTTCTCTCTCGAAAGAGAAGGGAGAAGAAGACGTTGACTCGCGAAGTTCACCTTGTAGGCAAAGAGAGAATTAACCCCGCGCCGGTTAGGAACGGAATTAACCGGACGTTGCATCACGCTGCAGACGAGATTAGCCGTGGTTGCTCGACGAACCAGTTCGGGGCCGGGAGATGGATAGGGAATGCCCGATAATCTGATATCTAGACGCGGCATGTTGCCGCGGTTGATACCGATTGCGAGCAGCCGCGAGTTCCACGAGAGAGCGGCCCTAGGATTGATAGGTAACAGTCGATAGGCCCGCGGGAACGCCGCGCCGTGCCGCACGGTCGATCATTTCGCGAGAAAGTTTCCAACGGGGAAAGATCTATCACGTTACGTATAGCTTATATCAAAATTAACAGAATTTCGATTGCGTTTGAAAAATTAGAATTTTTGCATTTTACTCGAACCTGCGCGAATCCTCGATCTTTGTCGTCGGGAGAACGCCCACAGTGAATCCGATGCTTGTGCGAGCCTCGGAGATACGCCGGGTCCATCCGCGAAGATCGCCGATGGCGACGTGCAACTCTCCCCCTATAATTATCTACACATATCAGTCATTATCCGGCAAAAAATCGAAATAAGAGCGAGCATGGGTCGACGGCGAGGTTTTGTGACGAGGGGACCGCGTCTCGAGGAGAAAGAGAGTCATTAGCCGCGAAACTCGCGAGAAGCGAGTAGTCGTTGGCGCGCGGCTGATAGGTCCTACGCTTCGTCGTCGGCGATGGTAGCCCCGCGGTATACGGAGCGAACGTAATCCTGAATGCGAGGATATACCGATGACGAATGGCAGTGAGATTCCCGCCACGAGATACGCCCGTTAAACGACGTCGCATTTTTAATACAACGTACAGACGGATACGACAGAGTGGAGCTAGACGTTCGCGACAGTTCGCGCTCCATTCTCTCTTTCTCTTTTTCGGTCATCTCGTCCCCTTTCTCTTCCTCTTCCTTCTTCCCTCATCACTCGATCTCCCGTTCTATTTTCCTCCTAGTATACCCGGTTAGATATATATATCGGTGGTATCTATCGGCAAACAGATCTGTGAGCTGTCCGGTGGTATCCGGACAATATCTCAGCCACTAGTGTAGACGTTAGAGGTGGAATGAGACAGAAAGATCTCTGAGCGAGAAGGCGAGATAGATACGCGGCGGGGAGGAAGTAGTTGAAGAGCGAAGGAGTAATCTGGCAGAGTGAGCGTAACCCTTCACCCACCGTGAACTAATAACGTACAGTTAGACACATTACGGCCTGCTCCCACGTCAGGTTCCTCATCTAATGATAACCTGCGTCCCACCCCCTCCCGATCCGCCGCGAAGACAACCCGGTCGCGCGGCGTCTCTCTCATCCTCCTCCACTCTCCCGCCTCTTTCCCTCCGTCTTATACCGTCATCCATCATTCGTAAACCGCGGGTTCATGCGAGACACGACCTTATACACTCCCGATCCGTGCGCTTTTTCTTGCTCTTCTTTTTCCTCGACCTTCGCAATTCACCATCCTCCCGCGCTGGAAAACATCGTCTGGTCCGAACGTGTTTAGGGTTCGCGGTACTTGGGTACGTTTTAATTAATACGGAACGACCGGATCGACTGGTCCGGACGCCGCGCCGCCTCTCTTTTTCCCTTCCCTTTTCTTATTCTTTCTCGCTCTCGCGAGATCGCGAGAGCTGTCTGTGAATGATGCGATTGTTCTTGTTTCACGATTTTCATCGTAGTTCTGTTCGTCTGGGACTTTAACATTCCATCGCGCATGCCTTCGTGTTTTCGAATTGTTGTATTAAACGTAATAAAGTCGTCGTCGCACTCGCGTGCAATTTAATGACCGCAAAACCAGGTTACATTGGTCATCGTGAATTCTTTGTCATTTGCAGATTCTTCAGGTGACAGCGGTGGATCTGGACACGGGAAACAACGCGAGGCTGAGCTATCGTCTTCAGGGCTCCACCGCTTTTCGCATCAGCCCCAACACCGGCTGGATCTACCTGGCGCAAAGTTTGGACCGCGAGACGCTCGATCGGCACATCTTGACGGTTCTCGCGGTCGACAACGGATCGCCCGCGGCGACCGCGAGCGCCTCCGTGCTGGTGACAGTCCTGGACGACAACGACAACGATCCGCGATTCGAGAAGGACTTCTACGAATTCGAGCTGCTTGAGAATCTACCGTCGGGCACTCTGGTGGGCACCGTGAGCGCCATCGATCTCGATATCGGCAAGAATTCGCTTCTCAGATACACGGTGGTCCAAGTCAACAGCAGCTTCGCCATCGATCTCGACACGGGTAAGAGGCTATCTCAACATCTTATTTTCCTGTTTTTCATTCCCCTCGTTTTCCGTTTGCACTTCGTTTGCGTCGCCGTCAAACGCCACGGTCAAAAACGTCGTATATGTAGTAGTTCTCGTCGTAACGATGCTCGAGTGTTTGCAAAAGCCGGCCCGGGTCCGGGGCTTCGAGGACCGTGAGCCGGAGATGCCCACGCAGCTTGAAAAAAACTCGCGGAGAAAAATATTGGCGAATCGTTTCCACGGGTACGCCGAGTTTCGGCCCGCGGTGTTCTCGAGTTGCTTGCGAACGTGTAATTCGAGAATTCGTTGAACGGACCCGGCAAGAATCGCATTATTCTCTCCGCTCCGAGACCGGCTCGTTCTCGGACAAGTTAAATTCACACCGGAGTTACCGGTGCCGCGCTACTCGACAACCGTGAATAAGAGATGTACTACAAGGAGAAACTTCCTGATTCGGTGGACCCTTCTCGGTGCTTCTCGCGGGTGACAGTGATCGATTCGCAGCGATTAACATTTTGGTTGTACGTTTGGAATTTCTTCCTTCGTCGTGACGCTTTTTGCCTCGCATTATTGTCATACTCGCGACGCTTGCGCATATTTCAACGCGGTCGCAGGAATGCGTCGCCGCGTAGCGGAAGCGAACTCTCCGCGCCGTGATCGATAATACAATCTTCGTTGAAATCCTATCGAACTTTAACTTTTTACCGCATTTCGGTTCTCTAAATTATATTCCCTGCCCTTCGTCTCGAAGCGCTATCGCAAGCGTAATTGTACTCCGCGTCTACCGCGAAGTCTTTTATTTCCGCCAGGTATTCTCATACATCGGTCTGACGCCTAGCCGATATCTCCGTGTCTCGCGGTCTCTTTCTCGTCTACGTTCCGCCGTTGACTTCTATCGCAACTCTCCTCGCGTCCTCGCTCGCTGCCAAGTGCGGCAGCCCGCGGTTACTTCCTGTCTAAGACAGGTTCTTGGCCTGTTAAATAAAAATTGAACGCGCCTTCGCTAGCTTCTTATTAATTCTCCGAGTCTGAATCGCCGGTGTGATATGTTCCACTCTCCCTTGTCCCTTCGCGTTCCTTTCACAGCAGATACGATAGGAGAGGAATAGACGTTACGTTCAACGAAAGATCGATTTAAGCGCGAGAGACGGAAGAAAAGAGACGCTCACGGGCGGGAAAAAGAGAGAGTATTAAATACTAAATGGCCCCCAGCCGTCGGCGCGTGTAATTTACGCGTTGCTCTTACGTCAACCCAACGGCCCTTTATGGCCGCGCCATTGTCGAACGATTTCGTAATCGATGAAAGAGTTCCTGGTATTCCCAGGTAACATTATTCAGCTTCCCTCTCTCTTTCTCTCTTTCTCCCCCAGACTATTTCGAAATTCTTTGATAACGTTTCATCACTTTAAACTATACGTTGTAATGCGATCGTTAAATAAATCGAACATTTTACAAATACGACCGCCGAGGTTTAAGCTCGCGATGTCGCTCAATGGCGATTTACCAAATTACCAGGCTGTAGTAACAAGAACGACACGAGGATCGTTTCTTTTTTTTTTGTGGGATCTCCGTATAGCTCATTTTAGGTTGCAGCAGTGTGTACGCTTCGTGGGTATTAAAATATAATCCGGTAAGAGTGGCGCTTTCGCCTGGCCGGCGTGTAACGAATCATCAGGAACGGGGCCCGGGGCCCGTCACACGCCGCGAAATACGCGCACACGTATAGCGGCGTGCACCGCGTGTGCAATGCGCGCAGTTTGATTGGCATGCGACACGGGAGTATTTGTGTACACGCTCTCGGGCCCGAGAGGCCCGGGTCTCTCTCTCTCCCTCTTTCTTTCTTCGTTTCGTATCCGCTGCCTGTTTGCAGAGGTGGGACTTCTCGAGTCATCCCGACCGCGCGGTCGCGGAGAGGATCCGAGAGGCAGAAAAAAAGATGAGGGATAACGACGGCGATGAGGGGGTGGGGGAGGGGTGGGAGGAAGGGGGGGGGGCGATCGCGCTGCCGGAAGTATCAGCTGTCTTGTCGTACGAGTACTTCTATATTAATCCCCGCACTGCATGCAGCGCGACTACACATTGTCCGGTCAACGGACCTGCGGCGGAGTGAGTTGAAATTTCGCCCGGCCATTGTCCTTCGATCGGCTCTAACCGCGAGAGATCGCCCATTGAGAAAACCCTCGAGCGCGGCGCGGAGAACCTCCGCTCCTTCCGCGTAGGTCGCCCCCGTAACACTCGCTTAATGGCGCCCTTTTCTCCATTCATCCAATTAAGGCGGCCCCTCGCGTGTTGGCTTACAATGTCGGGAGAGATCGACCGGCGGTGATTTATGGAATGGCACGCCCTTGTCCGCGATGATACGCGACGAGAAGAGTAAGGGAATATTCGATTGTCAGTGCGACTCGACCGGTTCCTAATATGTACCGGGTGTGATCAGGGGCCGTTAGCAGTCCGATATCCTCCTCCCTCCCCCCCCCCCTTTCCCTGCACGGGCGTTGAAGACGTTCGTCGGAAATGTCGAAGTCGCGTTCCGTCGTCTTGCGCCTCTCTTCCAATGCTGACACTCTCGCACGTCCCGTACGATTTCTTCAAGCTAACGCGATCGATACGAGCGATTATTGCGATCTCAGGAATTTCCGTGACCTTACCGCGACCGACTTGCGTATCGATCGGATACCTGTTGCAGCGCGGCCACGTGCCATCTGCGCCACGTGGCCTGTGTACTGTGCGCGAGCACGGACACGCTCGCTTCAGGCATGCGATAATACTTGTACAGTGCTACCTTGTAGCGGTCATCTTTACAGCGCGTTGACTTTGCGCGAGAGAGATCTGCGAAAAGGAAAAGATCCGTTCGATAATCTGAGATCGATTTAATACGTCGTACGTGTCCATCCGGTGTGCGCCGCGTCGTGATGAATGACGATTACGGTCGATTTATATTATAATTAAGCACGTGATATAAAAATATCTCGATCGGATCTCGGATTACTTAGCGATTTATTTTTCAGCGGCGAGCATGTTTAGCCGCGTTTTCCCCGCGGCTTTCCTACGCGTCGATAATTTGGTATGTGGTTTTGCGTCGGTGATGAAATTAAAGATAAGGTTGCTCAGCTAGTCCGCGACTTAGCAACGCGCGCGCGGGGCTGCAAAGCCGTCGAGCAGGTTTCACGATGCAGAACTTCGATCTAATCCCGGTCTGGGATTCCTCGCGTCAGGTTTCCTACCGTTCATCCATTCGTCGAACGACTGTTTGATTTTCGAGAAACCGACGCCGTGCCGTCCGTCCGTCCGTTCGTCACGGGACGCGATCCTCGGGCTCGTACATCCGATCGCGGCGATGGATTTCCAAATATTGAAAGAGGCACGCGAAGACAAAAAGTCACGTTCCCCTTACGAGAATGACGGTGAGATCGGTCGCGCGGTCCCACGGCTAACACGAGAAACGCATTAGCACGCGTCCCACGATATACTTCTTATTGTTGCGCGATGGTGTATCCCCTAACGCGCGGACGATATCGCCGGGCCGGCCGGCGCGTTTGCATGTCCTCCGTCGATCGTTTGTCTTGTCGACGACGGAGGACGGCGGCGTCGTCCAGCCACCGCGTCGGTGGCGAACGCCGGGACGGGTCGCCGATGGTTCTCGATTAGGTACGTCGAGAATTCAGCATGGTGGCACCCCAGGCCAGACCGAGGGCCCGGCGTCGGCGCGAACATCTTACAGAGGTCGTCGTCTCGGGAACGAATTATTATCCCGATCCTTTTCCCAGATCCTGGAATAGTTCTGCTTCTCGGCTATAGTCGCTCGCTTAATTATCCATTAATACGCCGACCGTGCATCAAAGTAGGGAGACCGAGTTCCTTCTGCGCTTTTACTCCACCTTTCCCCTCTTTTACCCCCGCGCCGTGCTCTTTCCGCGCCCTCTCCTTCGCCTCATCCTCGATTTTCTTATTTGTACCTTCGTCCTCCTCTCCTCGACTCTGACTACTCCCTGCGATACGTACGTAATTATGGTAGACCTCGTTACACGCGACTACGTACGCCCCTAGTACGATTATTATATGCGAGGAGAGAGAGGGAAGAAAAGAGAGAGAGAGAGAGCGAAAGCGGAAACGAAAAATGAAACTCCCGATGTATCGAGGAGTACGAACGACCGCTGCACAGATGGTTCTTATGCGTATACGAACGATTATCCAATTAACCGTTCTCGACGAGGGAAATTGATAAGGTCGGTCTAGACGTCCGCGCGATCGACAAGAGACGTCGACCGGCCATATTCGATTTTATACGAACGAATACGCTCTCTCATGTGCCTTGCGCGATCTCTCCATTGGTCGCACGAGTGCTTGAGAGAATCGGTACGTAAGATCCATCAGGCCCACAACCTTTAAGCATCATCTAATATCAAGACAGACCGGTACGGAAGCTTTTTGTCGCGCGCCCATAAATATATTCCCCGGCATCCACTAATAGACGCTACCCGCAGCGCTGCGGGGAATTGCTAATAGATCGTTAATAATTCGCTATCTATACCGCCGGCTAAGCCCGACGCTCGTCGCGTCGCTCGTAGAAGCGCAATGAAAATTAATTGTTTCTCTTTCCCCCCTTCGCTCGTCAGGCGAGATCACCACGCGCGAGCCGCTCGACCGTGAAGCGAAAAGCATCCACGAACTGGTACTGGAGGCGCGGGATCAAGGGACACCGTCGAGAGCCGCCAGAGTGCCTCTGAAGGTCACGGTTCTGGACATCAACGACAACTCGCCCGAGATCGTCGATCCGCAGGGGGACGTGGTCAGCGTCAGGGAGGAGCAGCCACCGGGCACGGAGGTCGCCAGAGTGCGGGCGCTGGACACGGATCTCGGTGAAAACGCCTCGGTGACGTACAGCATCCCGAAAGGTAAGGGGACGGTTTGCAACCGTCGAGTTTAACGCCGCTTTAATTTACCCCACGGATGTCTTAATCTCGCGATGGTAAGGCCGTTTCATTCTCGATTACCCCGTTCGTCGCTGTGTGTGCGACCAATCGGTTGCGCGCCGCTCGTCTAATTAAGGAAACCGCGCACGGACATGATTATCCCGGTAAGAAAATATATAAATTACAATTAGTCCTGTGTGTGTACGCGGCCAATAATTGCGCGGCTTCGTTACGAGGGCGCCCGGGCTCGTGAGCCGCGGAGAGTCTGCAGGAATAATAGAGAAATAGCGAGAGGGTACTTACATGCCGGAGATTAGATGGCGGACTTGGGTTTTTTTTTTTTCTTACCCGGCCCTCGACTCTCCCGCGGCGGAGCTAGAGCTTTTTGAGACTTTAATAACCCAGCAGCAATTACAGAAACAATTATGCACGGTCTTAAAAGCAGTCGCGGCCCGTTTTTGCCGGGCGTGTTATCCGCCTAGCGAAATGTGCCCGGCCGCCTATGAGGAATCGTTACCGGACGCGAGCGCGCGAGCGCGCGCTGGTTACGATCGGAATCGGATTTTCACGATCGCGCGTACTGGACGGCGAGAAAAGAATCTTGATCGCGAGATTAAATCTTAACATCGCATCGCGGGATATTCTGTAATATTGTCGAGGAGCGCGCAACGATGTACCCCGTCCATGTCAGTGCATTTCATTCCGCAAGCTCTATGCGCGGCGCCTATTTCGCGTACACGGCTCTCCTCAGAGTCAACGGCACAGATATCAGAGAGTTTTTCTATGCCGCACTGCAACTCTCCCGCGTTCAAGTTCGCAACAGCAGGAATAATCGTCCAGACGATTAATTTTGCCCGTCTATCTCACGGCGAGAATATTTCTACTCGCACAACCTGACTTCGTTTTCCGCTGCAGATCGAGACTCGGACGGCTACAATGTCTTCACCATCGACCCGATCACCGGGATGATCAGGACCAAGGTCGTGCTCGATCACGAGGAGCGCAACGTGTACCGGGTGTCCGTAAGGGCGACCGACGCCGGACATCCGCCGCGACACAGCGAGCGCGTGTTGCGAGTCGAAGTTCTGGCGCTCGCGGATATCCGGCCGACCTTCACCAGCAGCAGTCTTACCTTTAACGTGAGTACTATTGACCTCGCCACCCGGTAGGATTCATTTTCCCCCCCATCAGATTTGTTTCTGGCTTCGCTGGACGCCGTGGATCTCCCATAGTTGCCTCTCTTGCAATTATTCATTAGAACATTTATGATCGCGCTAACATCTCTCCGACGGCCGTCTCGCCGCCGTTGTTACATGCGTCTCCCGCGGATAGCTTCGCAACAATTTATGCCACGTTAGAAATTCTGTAGAAAATTCTATGGGAGATTGAAATTTTATCGCAATCTTACGATCTTCGCGCGTTGTTATTAATCGTTGAATTTAACATTTAATTTTTTTTCATTTAATTCTTTGAAAGATGTATGTCCTATAATAACTTAACATTTAACTTTCTTATTAATTAATACTCATAAATAATAAATCTAAATATAAGTACATATTCTGGCTTTGTTATGTGATATTCCCTCAGTTTCAATCGATACATAAATTATCGCCAGGAAAGAGAATATTTTTAATAACACAGAAGAAATAAAGTGGAATGGATTTAATAATATATACTCGACGCATTCAGGTGCGCGAGGATGCAAGTATCGGGCACGCGGTGGGATTAGTTTCGGGAGCGGGTCCTACGGGTCGCGTGGCTTTCACCTTGGACTCGTTGACGCCGATCAGCGAGTTTCCAGCTTTCGACGTCGATCGCAGCTCGGGCCAGCTGGTAGTTGCCCACTCGCTCGATCGCGAGAACGTCAGCGAATATCACCTGGAGATCCGTGCATTAGACACCACCTCGCTCGGGAATCCTCAGAGCATCGCCGTTTCCGTGAAAATCATCATAGAGGATGCCAACGACAATCCGCCGAGTTGGCCGGATGATCCGATAACTGTTAAGGTGTCCGAAGCAGCAGCGATTGGCTCGACCATTTACAATCTGACGGCCAGCGATCTGGACAGCGGCCTGAATGGCGAACTTAGATACGGTCTCGTATCCGAGTTCCCGTCGAAAGGTTGCTTCGCCGTGGACTCTTTGACCGGCGCTTTGACGTTGGCCAAGCAATTGGATAGGGAGGAGACAGAGGAACACATTCTGATCCTGAAAGCATCGGACCGGGCATTACCGGGGGAGCAGTTAGCTTCCACGGTCACCGCGAGAATCGTCGTTATCGATGACAATGACAACGATCCCGTCTTCGTCGCGCCTGAATTTAACAAGATAAACGTCGCGTCGAATCTTCCGACCGGTAAGTTTCATATCTCGTCAGCTGCGTGTATTATAGAATCATAACACGATTAATCAAATTCTTATTTTCTAAATCTCATCAGGTACTAGCCTGGTAAGAGTCGTTGCCGTGGACAAGGACGATGACGACAACGGTCGGGTATCTTATGTGATAACCTCGGGCAACGAAGATTCACGGATCATTGTGGGCTACGACTCGGGCATCGTAAGCCTCGCGAAGCCCCTCACAAAGCCGTTGAATCTCGAGATTACGGCCAACGATCACGGATCGCCATTCCGCAAGGCCGTGATGAAGCTGAATGTGATTCCGGTGGCGGCGCAGGCGAGCGGACCTCCTCGGCTGTTGTTGCCTAATCCGATCGCCAAGATTTCCGAAAACCTCCACGTCGGATCGCATGTGATGAACGTTGCAGGATCAGCAATTGGTCAAGGTAAGACTAAAGATTTTATTGCGTATAATTACATATATCTTCATCGTGCTCAGTTAGACTAAAGTTTATCAAATTCGTTCATTTTGACAACTGAATATAAAGTTTAATAACATCATCGAGCCAGATCAAGTGAATTTTCAATTTATAATTTCGAGCGAACCGACGAAAAAAACGACGTATTCACGGCGTACAATAATCGTGAAAAACAAAACAAGCAACGCGATGCTTGTCGATTCCCAAGGCGTAACAAGGACGCGCGGGAGGACCAAAAACGGAGGATACCCTTAGGCACTCCGTCCTTATTGTTTCGATGGTGCGTAAAGTTTCCGTCGGTGCAAACGGGACTGTCAATTTAACGGTGTGTAGGGCGATCGCGGTTGAAATTACAGTTCGCTATCTCTCGTACTTCTCTCGGGCGTCTCACTCGCATTCTGACGATCGCGATTTCACCTTTCTTTCTTTTCGAGCGAGCCTTCGGCATAGACAGTACGCATTGGAGTTCGCCGCCACCTACACACTACACGCACACGGTGCCGCATAATCGCGACTATACGCTCGCCGCAGCTAATAGGAAAGCCCTGCTATGAAAATACCTGGAATAATTGCCTCGAATCCGGCCGGTGTCGAGCATTACAGTAAATTCAGCGAAATGACTCGCGCGGCTCGGACTCCCTCGGGGTCGTCGACAATGCCGTTCCGCTCAGAGTACCCCGCTGCGGCCGGCTCTGTTCGTTTGCAACTTCTTCTCGCGCGCACGCCTTGGCTGGAAAAGGCAAGTCGTGGTCTGCGCCGGCCGAAAAAATTCCAAGATTTGTTCGTTCCGTAAAATCGTCATTTTCACCGAAATGCGTCTTAAGATCCTTCTACCTCGGAAAATGCGATAACGTGCTTTCGAGCGAGCTCGTTCGCGTTCTTTACGACAAACGTTGGCGTATCTTCCGTGTGATGCGCGGAATTAGCGATCTGGCGATGCTGCTAATTATCGTCGCGGGAGTCTCGCGAGTGTATGGACCGGACGAGTCCGTCGGCATTATATCAGCGGTCCGGCGAGGAGTCCAGCGTTCAGGAGAAAAAGACGCGCTTCTCGAAGGCGATATTGCTGAAAATTGTCCATCCGTGTAATTGAGCCTCGCGTATATTCGCATCAACGTCTAATGAGATTTTATGCAAGAAAATCGGTAATAAGCAAAATGTCAATTACGAGAATTTGATAAACGATCACGTTTCCTGGATGTGCTTACACACACGTATCTTCGTGCGTGCGATGGTCACTATATGCATTTCGCGCCTCATTTCTCCGCGCTAGATCCGCATACTTGCACTCGATCCAGCCTATTTCAGTCTGACGAACAGTTGAAGCACGATAAACCAGCCCCGCTACGAAGTCAGACGGTATCTCCGGTTCGCCGCTTATCTATCGCGACGCCGGACGAGCGCATTAGCGCGTCTCACGGATGCGCCGAAGGTGCCAGTCCCTCGGGGTCCCGACGCGGCGGCTCAGCAATGCGTAGAGGGGAGGTAGTTGCGAAATGCGGGAGTGAGCGTAGAACGCCAGGAAGGCAGCAGGGGGATTAGAGCGAGGACGAGGCGAAACAATGGCCGCGTATATCATCGTGCCGCCGGCCTGCCGCGGTACGCATAGGCAAATCGTCGGCCTCCACACCAACGCGCGCGATTTCGCGTGTGCACGCACGCACGCATGCACGCACGCACGTAAGCACGCACGCACACGACACGTCGCTTACTTACTGGAAACACGACGAAGGATGGCCGCGGCGCGACACGCACGCTAAACCGCGTCGCTTTGTTCTAAGTCCGCTAAAAATTCGACGAGCATGGAGCTAAGCGCGCTGGAATTCGAAAATCGAAAGCATTAAAGTCACCGACGTGGTCGCCGCGCTCGAACCGGAAAATCACGCGAAGCCGCTGAATCCGCGAAAAGGATGACAATTTATTTATTCGTTTGGAAATAAATTGATTATTGTTATAATTATTATTTTTTAATTCATAAAACATACGCGGACGCATCTATATGACGAACTTTTTGTTTCGCTTCGCGTATAGGTAACGTCACTTTCATCATCCTGAACGGCATAGCTTCGAACAAGTTCGCCATAGCGCCCAATGGTCAAGTCACTCTTCGGGGTCCTCTGGACCGCGAGGAGGTCGCGCATTACTCAGTTTCCATCTTGGCGAGGTCCAGCAAACTTTTGGACATCACGACTCTGGAAGTTGTAGTGATGGACGAAAACGATAACAGTCCGGAATTTCGGCCGGGCTCCTGCTACACTCTCGCCGTGCCGGAAAACCAGGAAACTTCTGTGATCCACACCGTAGCTGCGACCGATCCTGACGATGGCAAGAATGGCGAGATCTTCTACACTATCGAAGGTGAGTGGTCCCGTCAGACGCGGCGTATGAAAAATCGTGTAAATAAAATTCGAGGCTTAATCTTTACATTTTTTTTAATTCCAGGCGGCAACATAGGCGCCAAATTTGCGTTAGATCCGATCACCGGGGTGTTGTCGATGTCAAGTTTGGATCGTGAGCACGTGTCTAAGTACGTGTTGACGATTTCGGCCGAGGACAGGGGAAGGCCGAGCAGGCAAGAGTACTGCAACCTCACCGTGATCGTGTTGGACATCAACGACAACGTTCCAGTTTTCGTGCGGTCGAACTATCCGGCGAATTACTATCCCACGAAGTATGTGACGACTGTCTCGGAGGACATCCCGCCGGACTCGAGTGTGATAACCGTGAAGGCGATCGACTCGGACCAAGGTGTAAACGGGAAGATCACGTACGCCATCGCCGAGGAGACTAGCTGGCTCTTCAGGGTCGACAACCTGACTGGCGTCGTTACTACAGCTGGGTGAGTGCACACGTCCTGTCGTTTGCTTTTTTTTTACATACGGCTTCCCTTCTTTCTTTTACCCTCTGTCACTGTCGTCGTTTCCTTCCCTTCTGACCTTTTTCTCCGTTTCCTTCTCTCTCTTGGGTCTCTTGTTCAGCCTCTCTCTCTCTCTCTCTTTCTCTTTTCTTTTCCTTTAGACCGTATACAAGTCTCGCTTCGCGATCTCGGCTACCAACCGACTAATTTCATCCTGGCGTTAATTACCGCGACCTTTATTACACATCCGATTAGGATGTGGAATACCCAGAGGGATATTACGCCGGTAGTATAACGTCGTAAAACGGGAAGTGAAGACGCGCTCGCGCGCGCACACACACACACACACGCATCACACATACGCAAGGGAGAACAGCCAGTCGGTTGGCAGTGAAAAAAGCTCGATGCTCGAGGGCAGTGGGGGAGGAAGGAGCGGTGCGGTCTAGGAACGTCGTAAAATTATAAAGTCAGTCGATGCGCTTCACGAACGACGCACTATGGCCGATTAAACGATTCCGTATGCATAACCCGTCGGCACAACTCGAGATACTACTCCTTTCTTCCCCCCCCTTTCCCCCCGCGTTCCTTTTCTCTTTCTTCTATCTATCTATATATCTATCTGTCTATCTATCTACCTATCTCTTGCTCGGCTCTTCGCCGCGCTCCGTTCGTCCCCCTCACGGGGCCCGTCTGCGTCTCTTATGATTACGCGCGTAATAAACCGATATCTCGGAACGTCGTTAAGGCGAAGACTTTCCGTGGCTTCCGTCCATCCCACCAAACAGCAAGGTCGTGGTTCGTTAATTAATGGACGATTTCGCTGCGGGCTGCCGCGAACCTTGATCCCAGGGGAGCGCGCTGACCGGTGATCGTTAACCGCTCGATACGGTCTCGGCGGTACCGAGCGGTGGAAAACCCTCAAACGCTAATTGCGCGCGCGAACTTCGCGGAATCGAATTCAATACCGAGCCCTTATATACAAAACATTAACTTTTATGGATGGACGGTTATACGGCCGTGTAAAGAGTACCACGGCGATTAGAGTCGCCTGCCCCCGTGTCGCCATGTCCGGTGCGACCTCCCTCTCTGAAGACGACCGAGTGATTTCGATAAATCACTTCCACGCCGGGAATATATAATTTGCTCGTTGCAAATTATTATACGGAGTCGCCGTAAACCCGCATGACCAACACGCCCAACGTCCGTCTCGGTGACTCACGATTCGCGCTTTAATCCCCGTGGCAATTAGTTGTCCTCTCGTCTTCCAACCCCCCC